>NC_135708.1:7593246-7893246 GCF_964276395.1 Gasterosteus aculeatus | reverse complement strand
CTTAATCCCGCATTTGAGCCCCTTCTCCAGGCCATCTTCTCCAAATTTGACCTCCGCAATGCCTACCACCATGTGCGCATGCGAGAGGGAGACGAGTGGAAGACGGCATTTAACACCCCCCTTGGGACATTTTGAATACCTGGTAATGCTTTTTGGCCTGGTCATGCTTTTTCGGCAGTTTTCCAAGCCATGGTCAATGATGTTCTTAGGAATCACCACAGTGAGTTTCCAAGGACTTATCATCTTTCTTCTCCCGGCATCTCTCACCGGCAGAGCACAAATACCACGTGGGCGACAGATCTGCTGGCTGTTGTTCTTGCACTGGAGAAATGGAGGCACTGGTTGGAGGGTGACCAACCATTTGTAGTTTGGAGAGATCACAAGAAGCTTTTCTCTCGTTCTACCAAGAGAATGAACTCTCGCTAGGCTCGGTGGGCCTTGTGCTTAGGAAAGTTGCTCCATGAGCATGTCTCCCTTCATGGCCTCCCTGGGTTACCGACCACCCCTTTTCCCCATTCAAGAGGAGGAAGTGACTGTGCCGTCGGATATGGAAGCAGGTCCAGTCCGCCCTTCTGCGTTCGTAGGCCAAGTGGAATGCTGACCGTCACCGTACTCCAGTACCCATCTACCTCCCTAGAGAGAGTGTCAGTCCGTTACAATGTGTTTGGAAGGTGCCTTCAGACGACACTGAAACAACCGAGGGACAAATGTATCGACCCGCATGCTACATAACTTAAACAGATAAAACCAGAACCCATTTTCCAGTGACTGCTAATGAGTCGGAGGACGTACAAACACGTTATTCCATTGATTAGGTCAGGGGTGCGAGGGGGTGGCGCTGACGGTATGCCAAAGTTGTCCACACTCCGGCTGACTCCAGTAAGGTAATGACCAAGAATGTGCAGGACGCTTCCCTCCTTCTGAGATGAAAGGCTTGTTTTTTTCTTCATATCAACCCGTTTCGCGCTGACAGCAGCGCTGTCGTTGGTTACCGCTATGGCCGATCCCACCATCCACACCTTTTTTAACACATTCCTTTGATTCTCCCTTGAAGTTGGAGGGTGTCAGCAAACACACTCAATTTTTCATACATATTCAACAGCATCACTCCCTCTATGCTCATACATTAGAAAGAGACCCAGCGAAAGAGGCACATCAAAATTTCAGGAGGCTTCAATTTCGACTGTAAAGTGAGCAGGATGTGAGGTCTGTAAAAAGCATTTAATAATGCAAAATCAAATGAAGAATGAAGTTTGCTGAAGGTGTACAGTATGTGTATACTACGGCACACTCTGACCACCTTCGCAACAGGGATTAGCAGAAATTTGAAACAGAAAAGGGGCATACACCGTGAAAAACGTTGGATGCAGCCAAAATGCACTTCCATTTTCAGAGAAGGTCAAAGACACAGCTGGTGCATATACATGTTACCTTGGTACAAAAATTTAAGCAGAAAGACATGTTTATTAGAAGAGGGAACATTGTTGGGATGCTGCAGGATGGATGATGGGTGTTCAGCAACAGTTTCACTGGATGGAAATGTTCTGACATTTTATAAGTAGAGGGGACATTAAAATGCTTTCTTTCGCCCCAAAGTTAAAATGATACCTCCAACCAACCACACCAAACTTTTCTTCCAACACCTCACACAAGGACGTAAGGTTTTGACATTGGCTGAGAGCTTTATCCTCCACCAAAAGACTACGTCACAATAACAGACAGCATCAACTAATTAGTTACAGAAGGAGAATGGCAACTGCAGTCTGGACAAAGGTGTTGGGAGTGGGGGGGCGTATACTGGATTATCCTGGATTATCCTACTATTAAAAAAAATGAAAATGGATTTATGTTCATGGAAAATGTGGTAACAATAATATTTCTTACATTTGTTCTTAAGAAAGATCCAAATAAAAGTCTACGTGTGATTCATGACGTGTTTCTAAACAGCGGAATTGTTCGCAGGTGCGGCCTTAGAATGAGGAAATTGAAAGCTCGTGCTATTTAACCTATGCTAAATAGCAACGGCTACTTGGGAACGGCAGGTGGTCAATTAACTCATTTTAACTTCTTAAGTGATAATGACTAGTGATGACTTGACCATCGCCTCCGTCAGAACGTGTGTGTGTGTGTGTGTGTGTGTGTGTGTGTGTAAATGGTAAATGGACTGTACTTGTATAGCGCTTTTCTAGTCTTCCAACCACTCAAAGCGCTTTAACACTACATGACATCATCCACCCATTCACACCCATTCATACACTGATGACAGGAGAACCATACACAGTGACACCTGCCCATCAGTAACTAACATTCATACGCTGTAGTCGCAGCTACAGGAGCAATGTTGGGTTAAGTGTCTTGCCCAAGGACACATCGACATGCGGGTTAGCCAGGACTGGGATCGAACCCACAACCCTCTGATTGGAGGACGACCGTGCTCCCCACTCACCCACAGTCGCCCACGTGTGTGCATGCGGCCCTGGCTTCGCGGCTGACCTTTTCTCTCCAGCTCTGACAGTTCCCACTAAGACATAACAGAGGAGCATATTTCCTCAGCCCTGATCTCTCTCCTCCTCCTCCTCCTTTTCCTGAGTGCAGCCTTCTCTTCCAATATTCATCAGCACCATCAGCGCTTGGGGATGTTGCTCCCTCACCCTCTGGATATCTTTCTCCCTCCATGTTTGTCCCCATCTTTCTTCCCTAATCTCACCTCTCTCAATCTCTGTCCTTCTTAAATGTTTTTTCACCTCCCTGAATCTCGGTCTTGATCCATTTCTGCATCAATACCCCAACTTCCTCAATACAGAAGTGGGCTTGACATATAAATGCAGAAATTAAATGCAGCACAAGCAGCTGTAGGGGGCTGCTGACTCACAAAAACACAAAATGCAAACTGAAGTGTTTTTCCACGGCAAGTATTATATATACTGGTGAAACCCGAAAAATTAGAATATCGTGCAAAAGCTCATTACTTTCAGTAATTCAACTTAAAAGGTGAAACTAATACATTATATAGACTCATTACAAGCAAAGTAAGATATTTCAAGTCTTTATTTGATTTTGGATGATTTTGGATTACAGTTTATGAAAACCCCAAATTCAAAATCTCAGAAAATTAGAATATTACATAAAAATCAATAAAAAAAAGGATTTTAAATACAGAAATGTCAGCCCTCTGAAAAGTATAATCATGCATATATACTCAGTACTTGGTTTGGGCCCCTTTTGCATTAACTACTGCCCCAATGCGGCGTGGCATGGATGCTATCAGCCTGTGGCACTGCTGAGGCGTTATGGAAGACCAAGATGCTTCAATAGCGGCCTTCAGCTCTTCTGCATTGTTTGGTCTCATGTCTCTCATCTTTCTCTTGGCAATGCCCCATAGATTCTCTGTGGGGTTCAGGTCAGGCGAATTTGCTGGCCAATCAAGCACAGTAATGCCATGGTCATTGAACCAGGTTTTGGTACTTTTGGCAGTGTGGGCAGGTGCCAAGTCCTGCTGGAAAATGAAGTCAGCATCTCCATAAAGCTTGTCTGCTGAAGGAAGCAAGAAGTGCTCTAAAATGTCCTGGTAGACGGCTGCATTGACTCTGGACTTAATAAAGCACAGTGGACCAACACCAGCCGATGAAATGGCTCCCCAAACCAACACAGACTGTGGAAACTACACACTGGACTTCAAGCATCTTGGATTGTGTGCTTCTCTATTCTTCCTCCAGACTCTGGGACCTTGGTTTCCAAATGAGATGCAACATTTGCTCTCATCAGAAAAGAGGACTTTGGACCACTGAGCAACAGACCAGTTATTTTTTTCTTTAGCCCAGGTAAGACGCTTCTGACGTTGTTTGTTGTTCAGGAGCGGCTTGACAAGAGGAATACGACATTTGAAGCCCATGTCCAGGACCCGTCTGTGTGTAGTGACTCTTGATGCAGTAACTCCAGCCTCAGTTCACTCCTTGTGAAGCTCCCCCACACATTTGAATTTCCTTTTCCTGACAATCCTCTCCAGGCTACGGTCATCCCTGCTGCTTGTGCACCTTTTTCTTCCACACTTTTCCCTTCCACTTAACTTTCTATTAATGTGCTTTGATACAGCACTTTGAGAACATCCAACTTATTTTGCGATTACCTTTTGAGGCTTTCCGTCCTTGTGGAGGGTGTCAATGATGGTTTTCTGCACAACTGTCAGGTCAGCAGTCTTCCCCATGATTGTGAATTCAACTGAACCAGACTGAGAGACCATCTAAAGGCACAGGAGCCCTTTGCAGGTGTTTTGGATGAATTAGCTGATTAGAGTGTGACACTTTGAGCCTACAATACTGAACATTTTCACAATATTCTAATTTTTCCGGTTTCACCTGTATATATAAGAGATACGGTAGTCTTAAGTACTGAAACGGCAGTTCCACGAGAACCCAAAGGAGATCTAATCTTTGTGCGTCAAACTTCCATGACAAATGTAACTGTTAGGGAGCATTGTTGTTGGTTATCAGAAAGAAAAATTCCCATTCCCATTACACTGATTGCAGAGAACACATTGGAGCTATACATGCTGTTATGTTGCTGCAGAGAGACACACACATACTCACTCGGGGAAGGACTTGTCGTATGTCCTGTGGTTGTGCGTAATATATCATCGCTCCCTTTTCTCTCTTTTAGTGTTTAAAGTTTTTTCAAATGATATAAAATGCATCAATCCTGGTTGTTAGATAATTGCAAGAAGTAATCAAGTAATTCCCTCGAACGGTCGACGGGGTGTGCGGCAAAGTCGGTACCCCCCAGCGGGCCGTACCGGACGCGCCGGCGGGCGTCACACTTTTGTCATTTTCCATGACCAATCCAGTGTTTCCGACTAACTGACTACAGTCTGGACAGGCCAACCACTGTTTTTTTCATCAAATATTCAGATTTTTGCACTTATTACGAAAAGACAATATTCCTAATAAGTTGTTTGTATTGATAATAAATAGCAATATTGCACAGTTTTGTTTACATGCAGCCGTTCATATTCTGATTAATGAAAACAGTAAATCCCATATTAACACTAGTTGGCTGGGATTGATTGGTGCCTGAATGTTTTAAATCTAAAATTTGATATATTTTTTGTTTCTTTAATCACGTCCTTGAAAAAATTGGTGTTACAATAGTTGGGTGAATTGTTAAATGTATTTCTCCAAGTCCCTTGTGATGTTTTAAAAACAAGTTGTAGAAGGAAGACATAAGAAGACTCCAGTGCTCCCTGTACATGGACGGTCCCTCTGTCTCAATAACAGCTGCTTGACCTGGCAATTGTCATGTACTATAGGAATGTTTCCCACCTGGGCAGCAACCACGCTGAATCCGTGTGTTCATGAGAAGTTAAGTTTGCATCTGTGCACGTTAGTGAGGATTTGTATGTACACGACATACACGTAAATAAGTGCTCGTGAGGTGGTTTGTATGGACGCTGTTGTATGCAACATATGTGCCTGTATACATGTTGGCCTCAAGAGAGGCTGAGGGAAAGGATCACTTGTTACATTTGCACCGAGAAGTTCAAAACTTGCCACCCCTCTGCCCAGACAACCCCCAGGACCAATGACGGATGGCATGAATGACAACAAATAAAATGAATAAAGAGCTAGTTTATAAGAGCCCAGAGGAACACTGCGTTATTTGTCCAATATCTACCACATTAGGCAAGAGGTCATGCTCTAATAGTGCTGTGTATTACAAATGTGTTCTGATTAAACTGTATAAAAAAGGAAATAAGGCATCAAGCGGTTAAATACTAATCAATAATCAGCTTAATCAATTAGGCCAAAAGTTTAAACCAATTTTTTTAATTGTATAGAGCAGCATGCCCTAATTTCAATTATTGAAAAAAAGGGTTTAAAAACATAATTGGTTGTGAAAATGTTCACATAGCCTACTCTCAACTCTTAGTTTTCAAGTTGCATGTAAAGATCAGTTGCAAAGTTGCCAAACCTCCCAACTTTCTTTTAATTCTATATTAGAATCTGAATGCTAATATAAAATTCCCTTTTTGAGAGATGTGGAAAATGTCCAATTCGCCCAGCTCAACAGTGGCACACAGCTGGGTATCACGTTGTCCTGGGATCATGTGGTGAGTTTAAAAGTGGCAGAGGACGACTGGAGGCATTTATGTGTCGGGGGAATTAACTGGAGTGTTTGCAGTTGAAGCACCGCTGTGCTGCTTCTGCTTGGCATCAGCTGCGGCCGCAAGGGAGGATGGTGCGTCCAATGTCCCATGCACTGTATATATACTGTCTATGCAGATGACTTATGATATAAAAATATCCAAAGTACTAGTTTTCTTACTAGTTTATTACCATACACTCATTACATTACAGATCATGCCTTACGGCCATTACTCCATATATTGTCCTTAACACACATAAAGTCAAAGCTTTGTTAGTTTAAAAGTACTATATTAAAAAATAAATATAATATACCCCGAACACTGCTCTCAATATGTCAACTGCCGAGCCGCAGGCTTGCAGCTCACGTAGCCAACAAGTCCTGACCTGAGTGTGTCTGAGGAGGAAACGGAGGGTATACACTATACTATACTTCCATTACAGCGGCCCCAGTAAGGGATAGTGTTATCAGTTGAAACTATGCCAAAAGAGCAAGGAGCTCCATACCTTTGCTCAGGTAGTGTCTTAACATAGATACAGTATGACTTGTTTGCTTCATTAATGCTCTGATATTGTATTGAAAAACCTTTTACGATAAGACAAACATTTCACAATAGTATAAAAATAGCAGAGCAGAAATATATGATATCTCTTTTAGGATTTTTTTCTTAATCCCAGCCAAGTCGAGCCAATATAGAGGCTATTTTTCCCTTGCTTGTAATCATCAACACCTCCACTTTGGTGAGTGCTAAGCTCCTTTTAATGCACACACACAGGTACGAAAGGAAATACATGGCTACGGAGAAACTCCAACTTTGACGAAAGCCCTCCCATTAAAAAACTGTAAAAAACACACAGAGTGAATGTGCTGTATTTATCTAGTCTTAAAGACTCAATTCTTCTAAATAACTATCTGTGGATGTCCAAAATGGCTACAGAGCATACACAGTCATAGACACTCACATCACATGGCTGGCTGAGGGAGATTTGTGTCTTTGCAATTGTTTCGGGCCTGTTGTACAGAACCACATGCGTGGGAGTCGGGAAATGCCGGAGTTGCTCTCCCTAGCCATACCAGTCATCTCTCCTTCTATCTTACTTTCATCCTCCCTGCCTTAACCATGATTTTGTCTCACTATGGTGTGAGTGAAAACGAGTTCCCGCCAAGAGTTTCCTCGTCATTCTTGTATCAAGATCTTTTTAGGCAATCAAACTACTTCTTAAGCTAACTGTGTTACCCTAGTGATCCGTAAACCTGGGATGATTGGGCAAATGTTTTGTCTGCTGAGGTTTGAAAAAGCAACATGACATGCAGGCTGCAGCTCAGTACCATACTTAACATGCTTAGAAATCTGTGTATAAAATACCTTCGTTGACATGTGTGCTTGACACATGTCAGACATGCTGAAGACCTCATTAGCAAAAATTCAGTGGCCTTTTGAACTATAATACATCTCTTTGTCACTTGCAATTATTGTATATTTATTTAACGCTTTGCTGCGTAGAATAAAGACAAAACGAAAAGTATCAAAAAGTCTGCGATCTGCGATGGTGGAGCCTGGAGTAGGGAGGTTGCGCTGGGAATCGCAGGGTTGGCGGTTCGAACCCTAGCTGCTCCATGTCTCACATCAAAGTGTCCCTGAGCAAGACACCTAACCCCTAATTGCTCCCCTGGCAAAATAAAAACCATGGGTTAAAAAACTGCAATGCAAGTCGCTTTGGATAAAAGCGTCCTAAATGAACTGTAATGTAATTCCTGTCATTAATAAGGAATTAAAGTCACTGTGTCTGAGCTCAATGCTGCTTGATGGCACTGTTCAGCAGGTGTGGTCAAAGGAATCTTGAGTGGATCAATGTGAATGGATACTCGGACCCTTGTGTACAACTATACATTACCAATTAACCAGAATGAAAACATGCACATATTTATTAGGGAAAGGGGCAGTTAATTGAAACAGAGACACTCTGGAAGAACAGTTAAGCAATATCAAGGCAGACATGCAAACAGTTTACTGTGAATAACTGCTGGCATTGGACACCCATGTATGGTCAAAGTTCCTTCAGATTTGTGAGGGTGGATTTTCTCTTTAATTGCTTCAAACAATAAAAAGAAAAATCTTGTGTAATGTGGATCCACGACTGTCCTATTTCTGGGTTAGCCAAAGTCTTGCATAACACTGGCAGCAGGTAGATTTAAAAATGCTAGTGCTTTCAGGTGTCAACAAGCCCTGTCTGAAAGCTGTGTAGGAGGAAGAGAGAATGAGAGACAAAGAGAGAAAGTGCAGACCGAGCCAAAATTGGATATCTAACTGCCAGTCCGAATCACGACTACACACTCTGCAGTGTAGTGGAAAATGTGCCCAGATTGACCACACTGTGCGCTTTTTGAAATACTAAACCACAGAATGTACCTAAATCTGACAAAGAATTGGAAAAGTTCCAGCTCGCGTGCACCTTTCTACCACCACCTCTCTAAAGAAATATTGGATTTTTGTTAATGCAATGCAGAGTGATTCATATTTCAAGCATATACATTGGATTTTAATACATATACATTGGTTTTATTATCTCAAATGCAGTATTCACTAATGGGTATTCACTGTGCAGCTGTGAATACCCATTATATATTGGCGGATACGCAATATAAGAGGACTCGAAACGGATATGGGGCATAAAAACAACTTGACCCTCTGTAGAGACAAAGAGGGGGGCTGTGTTTGAGTTAAATCTATAAGATCACTAACAATTTTTGTTCATATCAACTTCATATAGGCAATTGTAAAGTTGAAAATAGAATCAAACTGTGTCCATTAC
Organism: Gasterosteus aculeatus; assembly: GCF_964276395.1. Taxonomy (NCBI): domain Eukaryota; kingdom Metazoa; phylum Chordata; class Actinopteri; order Perciformes; family Gasterosteidae; genus Gasterosteus; species Gasterosteus aculeatus. Next base: position 7,884,295 of record NC_135708.1, on the reverse strand, counting down.
TAAGAAAAGAACCTTTACGTTTTAACCTAACCCAAATGTCTCAAAACCCTAATCTTCATAAAACCTGAAAATGTGGCATAAACAGATGGAATTCATGATTGTAGTGGGGTTCTAATTCATTCTTACTGACCGCCAGAGGCAGTACACTGGATTATCTTCTGTATCATGCATGCGCAGATCGAGTCTTTATACCAACAAAGTCACATGTGACCTCGGATGACCCCCCCCGTCATGTAGAAGTACCTCAGGAAGGTGTGATCAGTCCTATTTCATCTTCTCGCTACGCAGGTAGCTACCTGCTAGTGCTCTAATACTGAGACATATTTCGGCTTATCGCCCGATGCCTTGTGACCATCGGTCGGAGGTGCGGACCTCCTGCCCTCCAAAGGCTGCGACAAGCTGCCCCTCTAATGATACGTTCCCATCGAACGCGTCCCCAGAGTTTTGCGGCACAGGATTACAAACAAAGTCTGAAAGCGATGGCGCTGGAAGGACGCAAATCTGCAATTGAGCAGCGTGTTTCGGGCAAAGTCGGGTCAAAGACCCAAAAGCAGCATACGCGAAAGTTGAAATATTCCATCTTCCAAAAACGGCGTGATGCTGCAGAGCGATAGCCAAACAGCGGCGAGATGCTCCCCATTGTTACCAACGACCTGCATACACCAGTACCCCAAGCTGTACGATACATCCTTGTACCTTTATAGCAACTGGTCTGGGAAAGACCTCGCACTTTTAACAAACAGCATACAAACATATACTAAATTTGCTCAATGATAACGTGTGTATGGCTCTTAAACAAGTTTGGTTGTGCTTGCGAATACAATGTCTCTCCATGGGACAGTTCCCTCGGCATGGAAGTATGATGTGAAGGCGGTGAAGTCTGGTGCCCGATCCAAGCCAACGAGCTATCAACGGGCTAACCAGTACCAGTACCAGTCATCCAGGCGCAGTTCCTGTATAAGCAGTTTGAGGGTCTCGAGAACTCGTATGTGGCCTTTTTTGGGAAACTCGTGACCTGACCTTGTCCACGATAGCATTCAGGTTTCCAAATGAGGCCTGGACAGACCGTATCATGTTCTTCTTCTTTTCCGTCTGTCTCTATCTGTCGAATATGATTGACTAGGTCCCACTAAGAGAGGGTCACAGAGGTTCCCAAACGACTCTTATGAGTAAATACTTAATCATAAGCGAGTCTCTGATACTTTTGATTTCTCACAAGGGCTAGATCCACAAATTTCCACCACAGAGGCGACGCAACACATGTCGTTCATTAGCGTTTCGGTGTGAAAGTACCCATAATTGGCTGATGTGTTGCAGGCTGACTAATTAGGTCAGTGGTAACACATTGTACATTTGTTTGTAAGCATTACGACTGTCACAGATAGCAGGGTGTTCCCGCCCAGACTAACTCTGCCGATGTGGTGTTAGTTGACTAACTTGGTCAACAGTAGCACTGTGTACAATTGTTTTTATTGACGTTACACCTTCAGTTAGCAAGGTGGTCCCGCCCAGGGTAGCTGATGCGGTGACTCAGTTAACAGCAGCATTCAGTACACTTGTTCTGCAAATATTTACAACTACCACAGTTAGCAGGGTGCTCTCGCCAAGACTAATTGGTTTCGTGCACATTTAGCAGGTGTCACTGGAGATCTAGCAGTGGTCACGGTTAACCCTGTGTCCTCACTTGGGCTAATACAGTGGCAGAGCTCTGATTTTCTACCGTCAGAAATTGGATGTGTGGCTGGAGTGCGTGACTAAAGACCGAAATGAGTGACTGTCACGCTCAATGCGTGACACTTGAGAGCCCTGCAGTGGAAAGCTGGCACTGAGACTGCGACTATCTCAAGCTAACTCACAGAGATGCTAAGTGGACTAAATCGACATTGACGTGGTGTCCACTGCAGCCTTTTACACTGTGCAGCTGTCGGTTGGCAATGTATCCTCGCTCAAGGTGAGACACAATTAGTTACAGTGACTGTCCTAGTGAGGAGAGAGCTCCCGCTCCCCTCTCACTGTAAGGACCAGCTATTCGGCCTGTTGCAATGTAATGTAATGCAGCGTTCCTCGGTGCGGACATGCTCACGCATCAACCAGCCTATTTAGCCTGCACAGTTGACCCCTCCCCCCCCAGCAGGAGAGGTGAGGTCAGGGTTACCGTGCCAAGTGCTGGCCCTCAGAGCTTGTGTACAAGTTCCCGTTGGTCTTCTGGAGCATGATATGCTTCAGGATGAGAGGAAAATATTTTCCGGTACTTTAAATTCTAATGGAATCAAATACATTTTTTAGCTTGCATGCAAGGACTTCCTATTGCATAGGATACTAGCTATTTTAACTGTAAAATACTACAGAATATGTCCAAGCTACAGTAGCTGAATGTCAATACACACACATTGTTCTCCTTCAGCTTGTTGCTGCTTTCTCCTGTTCCATAAAACAAAACTAAATGTGAAGTTAGTTCATAATCAAACCACAAAACAAAAGGAGCAAAGCAAGTTCACTTTTTTGTGTATTTATTCATACAGACTTAGACAGTGATATTTTAGGTTCATAACTTGTCTGCCTGAGCTTGCTTTGATCCATATCTGCTCATAAAATGAAGTATAAACTATATATAAAACAGTCACAGCGTCAACTTCTAAAGTGTGAAAGAACATTAAGTGACTTTTCACTAATAACTACAGGCAAGCTGCCGTTAACAGCGCAGCGGCTCCCGGTAATGTGAGCTGCTCGTTGTGTATTTGTTATAAATGTGTGTTGGTACATTGATGTTCATGAACCCGAGGGGGGAGAGGTTCAGGTGAGGGGGCTGTCTGTGTCAGGGGCCTTATGGGGGGGGGGCAGCAGGACAGAGTTAACGTTATAATGAGTGAATTATATTACTTTACATTTAAAAGTGAACTCTTCCGCGCTGGCGGATTACCCGCCTCCGTCCTGAAAAAATTAAATCCTTGTCGGCACGCACTGCATGCTGGGATATGCTGGGCCGCAAAGGATAGGCAAAGCATAGGTCCGATGTGTCCTTCGAATTGGACACATCGGACCTATCCTCGACCGCGTTCGGAGGAGCCGACGGAATAGGACAGACGAGTCACAGCGTAAGTGACGTAAGTGGTTGACAAATGTGTCCTTGAGGATGCAGCCTGGCGACTTTGAGACACAGCTATAGATCATCAGCATCGCAGTCTGCACTCCGTATCACAGCACAAGTACATAACGCTTCTGCCACCACTAATGCCGAAAAACTTCGTTGTCACTGAATTTATGTTTTTTAGCTGTTTTTGAGTTTTTGGCTGGTCCATTATAGAAAAAGAGGAGGACGTCCATTTAATTGCACGTTTAAATGCTTGCAATGTGCGGTACAGTGGGCAGAGAAACATTGATTACCCAAACTGCAGGTTTTGTAAATACAACGTAAACTAAGTATTAGTGTGCGTTGGCCGTGGCGCTAAGACACTGCGTTTGCAAATCCATGTACATGAGGGCCTGAGTCTCCTTTTATCAGACATATTACATGCAGAGGGCTGGCTGCACTTTTTTATGTCCATTGTTTCCCTTCTGGTTAAACTGACATGATATGGAGTGACTCCTTTTGGCCCCCGGATGCTGCAGGCCAAAAAACAAACCTACAGCAGCATGAAGGAGCTGAAATTGAGACTCAAGCAAAAGAGAATCCAGTCGTCTAATCTTGTGTTACACCACTGCATTTTGTCAAGGAATATTCTGCTGAGCTGTCCTTATGAAAGAATCACTGGTTTATAGATCTCACTGTAAACCTATGGCACAAAACTAGTCCAAAAGGCCGTCTTTGTAGGAGCTTGTATCAATTAAAACCACTATGGAGAATTATTAAATGTAATAAGGTCACAGCAACATAATCACGCCTTGTTCTCTTGTAAGATATGGGAAAAAATGAGCATTTAACATAACATAAAAAAATTGTGAGGTCAAATCCGCGCCATATACTTTGGGACTGAACTCCATTGAAAACAATCTTGTCTGTGTAGTAGCCACTCCAGCACCCCTGGGGATTATTTAAGTTTACGACAAAACAAGATGACAGAAAATACCTCCAGCTTGGTCCTTCTAACACACACTTTCTTCCCATCTACAAAGTCACTTCAATTATCCCTCTCTGTCTCACCTCTCTCTCTTTGGTGGGCAGGCATGGTTCTTTCGCCTCCCACCCGCGGTGGCAAGGGAGCAGCAGGCCAGGCGGGCACGGCATCAGAGCGGTCGTGCAGCAGCAGCGGCAGTGATCGGCAGCTTTGACGAAAGTAGAGTGGTTCAGAAAGACGTTGAGGAGCTTAAGCAGCGACGGCAGGACCATGGTCCTCAGTGCCGACTCACCAAAGCGGGGTCAAGGTAGGGGGCCCATCCTGGGTGACCTCCCGCTGAGTCAAATCTTACACAATGTAGTGGCCTCCAGGGAGGACGAGGTTACAGTGCAGAGGCGGATAGTGGCACTGCCTCATGCCTGAAGATGTCAAAAGCAAGAGAGGGGATCACTCTATTCCCCCTGCTACCCTGGTAAAGCACATCTTCTCTGCTCTTCTTCTCCCTCAAGCTTACAAAAGGAGGTAGCCGCTATGGTTCAGCAGCACGCTCAACTTCGAACCACCAACAGCCTCCACTCTGATGAAACTAGAGCCTCCTTGCTGTCTCTAGCTCTCCCTTCCTCTCGCGAGGATCAGTCGTCAGATGGTTCTTATCAAACCGCTGCTGCCGTCGCATTTGTTGCACGCTCAATGACTTTCTTCGACAGCCAGTCCAAAGTGATCTGTGCTCACGACTGGCCGGCTGTTAAGTCCTCCAAATCATCGAAGGATCAACATGCAATCAAAAAGAACAGGAGAGAGGAGGAAGGAAAAAAAGAGACCCGAGGCTGCAGCAGGAGAGTTGGTTGCCGTTCAGCTGCGGCTGGCTACTACTACTACTACTACGAGAGAGACAAAGAAAAAGGGAGAGAGATGGGAAGGATGGAGGGAGAGAGAAAAGGAGGGTGTTGTAGGAAGTATTTTCCCTCTGAGAGAAAAAAAAATCAGCACAGAAAAGATGAGATACTGCATTGAGGATAATAGAAGAATAAAAAGAGGAATAGAAGAATAAAAAGAGACAGAAAGAAAGATCTGCACAGTGGAGCGAGAGAGAATAAAGGCATTTATGCATACACAGCGTTGACAGCGTTATAGGTATTGGTGATCTTATTATTTTGTCATCCCTACATTCAATGGTTGGACTAAAAAAAGTGGGCACACCTTATCATAATATGCTATCTAGTGCAACAAAGCTACAGACTGCTGGATTGAACATGTGAGCAGAAACCTTTGAGAAGAAGGAATTCACGCTGCGTTGTTGGATTGCGCTGAACGGTGCGTGTGTTTACGCATACTGTAACTGTGTGAAACCCTGGCTCCAAACAGATAACGGCCAAGTAACGTTACATAAACCCGAAGCTCGGTGCAGAGAGGGATTAATTGATTTGATCTTCTACATTCAACATCGAACTCCGCCTACAAGGTGATGTCCGGTCGCAGAAAACCTCAAGTTGACCAAGCACAGGTCCTGTTGTGTCCACATCTTTAAAAAGACTTAGCTCATAGTGGCACCTTGCTTGGTCTGGATCAAGCATGTTGCCATGCCCACGCAGCACTCGAGAGGGGGGGAGCTCTGTGGTTGTGACTCTTGAACATAGGTAATATCAATGCATACCTTTCAACTGATTTTGAATGTTTAATGTAAAGATGTTGGCCACATTGCATGGAGAATCATTTTGTTGCTGCTTTTTGCACTTCTCCTGATGCGCACTCAACAAATGCACAAAAGTTTGTCACGTTTTACTTTCATAGCTATTGGGCTCAACAACTGCATTTTGTTGTCATCGCCTATGTTGCATAATGATAATGGATTATCCTCGAATCATACATGCAAAAATAAATACAGAACATATTTTGACCGTGGTCAGTGAGGACCTTTGCACAATTTCAACTGGCTTGTATCCCCAATGTATCAGTGGACTACTACCGCGGAGATGCAGTGAAAGATCCACAATGTGAAGGATAATACAGGTCAGGATTTCTGCCGGATTGGCCAGTTTTCTGGGGCAGAAAACGTAGCCAGTATTAATGCATCATCCCCCAGATTAGAACCTGGCTGTTCCGATGCCACAGACACATCCTGACAGAATGGAGGATGGATCCTGGAGAGCAAGAATACATAGAAGATTGTGTGTTGCTCCAATGGAATTTCACAACTACTAGAAATTGCAGTCACAGTTACCCATACAGGCATCTGTTCTGTTCATGTGTGTACATTCATCTGTACTGTTATCACACTATAATTCCTACCACTATGCATGGTTTTCTGGTTCAAATCCTAGCAGTACAAGTGTGTACAAACATTCCAAACATGGTGAAAGGCGTGTGTGTCCTAGCTCTCTCTCTAATGCCGAGCTATCTTTGAGTGGACTTAATCAGAGATTTTACTTTAAATTATCAATCAGACAAAGTAGAGTAGGATCCCACTCCCAGGGTCTTGTCGGGTATTTCGATGTTAGTTAGGTCAATATATAAACACTCTGTTTTTTATTCCCTTCTGAGTTCCAATTTAAACACAGTCAGGTTAAACTTATTTTAGGGGAACCACTAACACCTTGGACGGTCAAGATGAATTTATAGAACTATAATGCAGCTAATCCATATCCATTTCCCCCTCTCACTGCACCAGATCAGTTCAGTCTGTATACACCTGCTAGTCATATTCACCTGGTCAGCCCAATCACACTCACCTGTCTACCCTACTCACTCCATTCAGTATTTAAATCCCAGTCACTCACTCTCTGCCAGATTCTTCTCTGCATTCATGCCAGACCTTCCAGCACTTTATTTTGGACTGATTCTCCATTGCCGATCCTGCCTGTCTTTGACTATCCCATCTCGCCCCCTACGTTGGCGCTGAAGTTCAAAACACAACGGCAAATAGGACAACAATAGAAAATACAATCGGATTCTGAAAGCTGAGAAGTGCCGCTTTCTAGCAGCAGAAAGTCACGGAGAGATGGCGATGTTTTACGAGTGCCTAAAATAGTGTTTCAGCATTGTTTTACCGGTGTTTTGTTGTTCAATTATATTTAGGTGTTGTAAATAAAAGTAAATAAGGGGGAGGGTGGGGGTGGCGGGAGTGTGTGACAAGAGATCGAAATGCGTGACTGTACGCACACTTGAGAGCCCTGTATCGTTTCCTGTTAAAAGACATACAGACAGTCCATCTGTCCCATCAGAAGGGTCCGACCTCTGCTATAAGGCCCTAGAAGTTAATTTCGTTGTGTTTTCCTATTTGCCATTGTCCACTTCAGAGCCACCGTACGTCCATGCCCCTCTTCTGTCCCCGACCACGTCTTTTCCTAGTGACTCCTTAAACTGTTTGTTTGTATTGAGGAAAATTAAGTACTCTGATTGGAATTGCTACTGCTGTCTGTGTTAAGATCCCCGGGGTCTGAAAGACATTTTTTATTGTGATAACTGTGTGTGCTGTGTTATGTCACGTGTTTCCCCCTGTTTGTTTACTTCGTCATGTGTTTCTGTCATTTTCCAGAGACTCCGCCCTCTGCTTCATCCTGGCCTTTTCTGTCTCTCAACTGTCCACCTATGACTGTTTGCCTGATTTGTTTCTCTTGTGTCTTAGTTTCCCCTCTATATATTGGTGTTTCTTTTTTGTAGCTCCCTGTCGGATTGTTATTCAGTTGGTGATGGATCTAAGCCCCAACCTGCATGTGTTTCTGTGATTTTTCTGATTTTGGATCGCCTGTGTTTTTGCCCTTTTTGAACTCTGTTTTGGATATTTGCGAATTCTGTTTCTGTTGCAACATACCCCCACCGCCCAACTTGGGCCGGGGAGCCATCCGGCCGAACCTACTCCCCACCCTCGAGAGTGCGGGAGAGGAAGTCTGCCACGACCACCTGCGCCCCCGGCCTATGGACCACCTTGAAATTAAAAGGCCGTAGAGCCAGATACCACAGAGTGATCCGGGCGTTGGCATCTTTCATGCGGTGGAGCTATTGGAGCGGGGCGTGGTCAGAACAGAGGGTGAAAGAGCGTCCCAGGAGGTAGTAGCGCAGGGAGCCGACCGCCCACCGGATGGCCCGGCACTCCTTTTCCACCGTGCTGTACCTGGCCTCCCTCTCGGACAACTTCCAGCTGATGTACACCACGGGGCGGTCCACCCCCCCCACCTCCTGGGACAAAACGGCCCCCAGCCCTCTGTTCGACGTCAGTCTGCAGAATAAAGGGGAGAGAGAAGTTAGGAGTCTGAAGGAGTGGTTCCCCACCGAGGGCCTGCTTTACCTTCTCAAACGCCTGCTGGCACTGCTCCGACCACTGGACCGGATCTGACGCACCTTTCCGGATCAGGTCGGTCAAGGGGCTGGTGAGGTCCGCGAAGCCGGGGATGAACCGCCTATAATACCCCGCCAGCCCCAAGAACCGCCTCACCTCTTTTTTTGTCTTGCCGTCTTGTCCACCTGAGGGCGCACCTGCCTACCTCCACCCGTCCAACTGCACACTTCCCCGGTTTGGCGGTGAGCCCCGCCCATTCCAGCGCCTCCAGCACTGCACCCACCTGCCGCACATGCTCCTCCCAGGTGGTGCTGTGGATAATGACATCGTCAAGGCATATGCAGCGTGCGGACGCAGCACCCGATCCATGAGGCGCTGAAACGTGGCCGGGGCCCCAAACAACCCGAAGGGAAGTGTGGTAAATTGGTACAAACCGTACGGGGTGGAGAATGCCGTTTTCTCCTTGGACTCTGGCGACAGAGGAATCTGCCAGTAGCCCTTGGTTAAATCCAGTGTGGTGAAGAAACGTGTGGTGCCTAGCCGATCCAGGAGCTCGTCGACCCGGGGCATTGGGTAGGCATAGAACCGTGACACGTCATTCACCCTGCGATAGTCCACGCAGAACCGTACAGATCCATCCTTCTTAGCCACAAAGACGATGGGCCTGCACCAGGCACTGTTGGACTCTTCTATTACCCCCAACTCCAACATACTCGCCAATTCCCTCCGAACCACTTCTTTCTTGTGTTTGGGCAACCTGCAGGGTCGTGACCTCACCGCCACGCCCGGGGGCGTCTCGATACTGTGTACTATGAGGTCGGTCCGGCCTGGCAAGGGAGAGAACACATTAGCAAACCGCTTCTGCAACCTGGCAACGTCCGCCCTCTGGCTCTCGGAGAGATGAGCTTCTCGAGGGAGCGAGGTATGATTACCTGCTTTTGGAACCTCCAGCCCCAGCTCCTCCCTTTCCGATACCGAGACCAGAGAGACAGACTCTACCCCCCTCCAGGCTTTCAGGAGGTTCAGGTGGTATATCTGTGTACCCCCGCCCCTGTCAGACCGGACCACCTCGTAGTCGACGTCCCCCACCTGCCGTGTGACCTCAAAGGGCCCTTGCTAGGAGGCTAGGAGTTTAGAGTTGGAAGTGAAAGTAATACAAGTACCTTTTCTCCCGCTGTGAATCGTCGCAGCCTGGCCCCTCTGTCGTACAGCCGTTGTTGTGCAGCAAATTCTCTCGTGACATCCGGCCCAGTGTGTGGAGTTTTGCTTGCAGGTCCAGGACATACTGGATCTCATTCTTGCAGGGGCTTGGACCTTCCTCCCAGCTTTCTTTAATCAGGTCCAGCACCCCTCGCGGCGTCCTGCCAAACAAAAGTGAGGGAGAAAATCCCGTGGAGGCCTGGGGGACCTCCCGCACTGCAAACAACAGAGGGTCAAGCCGGTGGTCCCAATTATGTTCATCTTTGCTAATAAATTTACGGATCATGGACTTCAGAGTCTTATTCATACGCTCCACCAGCCCGTCCGTCTGCGGGTGATACACGCTAGTAAGTACGAATGGACTTAATCCCCAGTAACCCGTAAAGTTCTCTCAGTGTGCGCGACATGAACGAGGTGCCCTGGTCAGTCAAAATCTCTTTAGGGATTCCAACTCGGGAGATGACCTGAAACAGAGCCTGCGCAACGCTCTTTGCAGAGATATTGCGCAACGGCACTGCCTCCGGATATCGCGTTGCGTAATCCATGAGGACTAACACAAAGCGATATCCGCGTGCGCTCCGGTGAAACGGCCCAATGAGGTCCATGCCAATCCGCTCGAACGGAACCTCGACCAACGGCAGAGGACGCAACGGCGCCCTCGGAATGGCCGAAGCGTTCACTAACTGACACTCCGGGCAGGACGCGGCGGCACACGTCCCCCCCCGGATGCCTGGCCAATAAAATCGGGTCATTATCCGGTCTAGCGTTTTTTCGTATCCCATGTGACCAGCCATCGGGTTATAGTGAGCCGCGTGGAAGATCATTTCCCGGCGGCTTTTCGGCACCAGCAACTTGGTGTTTTCCTGCCCCGTCCGAGTGTCAGGGCGCACCAGGTGACCATCAATACGTATCACTTGGTCGTAGGCTGAGCGTAGGGTATCGTCACGTTCTATGCCTTTTCCCCGCAAATCTAATTTCCACCGATACCACAGGATACTCGTGAACATCCCCATGCACACACCGTATTCTCACCCGGTCTGCCTCCACCAATGCCCCCGGCCGAACCAGGTTCTGGTGAATCATAGACTGCTTGCAGCCCGAATCCACCATCGCCTGGCGTGTACCCCCCCTGGATTCTTACCGGAACGCGGTACGTCGCTCCCGGACCGGGGAAGGGTGCCGGAACGCCGGCAACTCGGATCACCTGTCCCACCTCCATCAGCGGGCACTCTCTCCGGAGGTGACCGAGCCGCCCGCACCTCAAACACTCCTGCCCCGGCGCTTGAGAACCTCTCTGGGGGTTGGGAAGGGTGCCCGGGTTCCCCGGGGCCAGTGGGTCACAGGCTGGGGAAAACGGCGACTGCCGCGGAGCCAGTCCGCGGTGGCCGCCCTTCCCGTGGTAGAGATCCTCGCTGGGCCGACGCCGGTGGACTCTCCCGGTCCCTCTGCCTGCCGGGATGCACCGCCAGGTGGTCCTCCGCCAGGGTGATGGCCGCCTCCAGGGTCGCAGGGCGGTGGCACCGGACCCATGCTGCCGTCCTGGCCGGGAGCCCCTCCCCGAACTGCTTGAGCACCACCTTCGCCATCACTCCCTGGACCCCTCCCGCACCATCCGGCTGCAACCACCTGGCGGCGGCGTCCTTCAGCCGCTGGCCGTACGGGAACGGTCGATCCCCCGGGCCCAGCCTGGCCTCACGAAATCTCCGCCGGTGGCCTTCCGGCAACAGCCCCAGTCTATCCGTTACCGCCATCTTGATGTCGGCGCAATCACGCCGTGACGCCAGAGGCAGCCCCATGGCCGCGGTCTGTGCCTCCCCGATCAGGAGCGGCAACAGCCGGAACGGCCACTCCCCCGCCGGCCAGCTGCATGCTTCCGCCGTCGCCTCGAGCACCTCCAGGAACGCCTGGATGTTGTCCCCCACCGCCATTCGGTGGAGCTGAGCCCTGCGTCGAAGGTGCGGTCGCGTGCGCGCCCAGCCGTTCCAGCGTGTGGGCCCGTCTTTGTTTGTGATCTCTGAGAACTCTCTATTAAAACGTTAATCTAACTGATATCACTCCTTCATCAATGAGGAAGAGAGCTGCCCTTTTTTCCCAGGGGAGTGGCGAACTAATCCAGCAGTCTAGAGAAAAATAGTCCCCGTACATGCATGTAAACAGCATTGGGTCTCCTTGCAAGAGCTCGCACCATCTCATTCATTCACATCGCTCATGACGTCCACCTTGATTGTCCGGTTGCGAAAGCTCACATTGCCCGAAAACGATCATTTGTGGGATTTCCAGTTTTTTTTCGCAATCGCCACCGAGCTAGAAGCTGAAATCAACTAACGGTCGCTCAAAATCTAACCTGTTACTTTGAGTGCGCAGTGATATAGAACGCTCGGCTCAATGTGAACAGCAACTGTACATTATCGCTCAATAATTTACACCCCGTGACTCACTCTCAACTAATCAGAACGCTGGGTTTCATCTACCCGTATTATAATCTCAAATATGGGACAATTCCGTATTTTTAGGGACAGGTGGCAAACGTAGAGTTAGGGCAATGCTAGCTTCCGCTACCCGGGTTGGGGCACCTTTACGCTAGGCTAACTGCTAATCTGTGTAGATACATGGATTGTAGAAGTGGTCATATTTACGCATTTCTTCCGACAAAAGTTCTTCAATCTGATCCGTTCTCTCGTAAACATTCTTCGTTTTAATAATGGCGGTATTGTGCTATGAAAACGGAAATGTGAAACTCTGTAAAGGATGTAGTTAGCAGCCTTGTGCGCTGCGGGGAAAATGGGTCGACGCACGCAAGTACGCAAGGAGGTGTGGAAAGAAGGCACGCAAGGGACACGCAAGGGTGTCTTGTGTCTGCGTCGCTCTGAAAACGCAGAAGCATAAACTAGGCTTAAGTCTTTATTTTAAGATGGAATGTCATCATTGTAGGTACTATTACTGTACTTACAATAAACTTTAATGTAATGTTACAGTACTGACAGAAATGTATGCTGTTTATTTATTTATTATCATAATATTAGCTTTTAGCGTTAGCAGCTAATCAAGCTGTTATCCTGCTATCCCATCCTCCACCACTGGTGCTTGATATTGAGGTACTTCTAAGCACATTCAAAAACACTATGTTGGTTTTTGCTCATTTTCGGTAAACCTCTAAAAACTCCACAGGACATTTCTTTGACCCCTCCTCCTCATGAACCTTGTTGTGGGTTGCCCGGGAATGTCTTTTCAAAGAGGTAAGCGTACGTAACGACAATGTACCGCCTACATAAACGATCTGAGCTTTCTGATCATTTGGTTAGTGTTACGGGTGGGGCGTGTGTGTGTGGAATGATGGCGAGAGGAAGGAAGGGCGAGCAACAGCATCTTCTTAATAAGGCTCCAGCTGTCTCAGTGATAAAATAAACTGGTTGAGGATTTGATGTGCTGCTACTTCTAGCTACAGTGAAAGGACTCAGGAATAACGAGTCCTCTCAAAGAGAGATTCGTTCATTCGTTCACTTGTGGCCGCGCATTGGGACTGTTGCATAGGCTCAGTCGAGAAAACAGACTGGGCCTTTGTACGAGTCTTTTTTACGTGACCTGCATTGGTTTAGTAGAAGAAACAGTTACCTCATTCCCTTTCGCGTGACCACTGTTTTAGAAAGACGTGAATGATATTCGTCCACAAGTCATACTGACTGGTTTTGTTATTTTTCACTTTGCAGTGTAATTGTTTGCCGTGATAATGAAATGCCAGTGTGATAATAAATTAAAACAATTTAAAACCGTACAAACTGTTATTATTTTAATGTTTAACTGCCTGGATAAGTATTAGTTACTGGCTGGTGTTGGGGTCATAAGGGCAGCACTACTGACTGAGAGTCTGCTTTAAAAGGCTGGGTGCGACACGTTCTCTATTTTCTGGGCCAAAAATCCTGAGAATAAAAGGCTAAGGAAAAGGAGAGGACAAAATTAGAGGAGGACTTGAGCACAGCTGGTTCTTTACATATGGGGGATAGGTTGCCAGGATACGGGGGAGAGAAACAGCATCTAAATTTAAACCTGGAAAGTAGCTTGTGTAGAGTGAGATGAAAGAGTGAGAGAGGACAATGGAGAGTGGAAAGAAGAAGAGGTATATGTGATACTCTCTGCCTGTCTATCTATTCATCAATCCATCTATTCAGATAGAAAGGAAGGAAAAAAGAAAGATAGACAGAAAGGACAAAAAAGGAAAAGAGGTCAAAGACAAATGGGAAGAGAATGAGGTTAAGCTCTTTGAGCTTAGTTAACCAGTTAACATGCATTAACATCTTAAAATGCTATAGCAAACACGCACACACATCTATACACACACTGCACTTCTCCCACAAGATGAACATGATATCATACACACTCCCTCTGATGCCAGATGTGGTTCTCAGAAAAAAGCCTTGCATGATGCCGTTCCATGGGACTATGCTGGGATGGATTCTATCTGGGAGCCAGCAGCTCCCCTTCCTGGCCGGGGAGTAACAACACATCACAAGGCTGCGTCAACATGGCGACCGGGGTGAGCCGATGAGGTTACAGCACCCTCTCCGCTTTCTTACTGCCTTTCTCTGCAAGTTGATTTGTAATCAGCAGGCCTATTAGGTCTCTCCCACACGTGAGTATACATTTAAATGTCTTGTTCTACCACCTGTTATGCTCTGTAAATGGCAAGGAGATGAAAGTGTCTTCTCGCGAAGATGTCTACATGTACTGATTTGTGAACCTGCTCCATCACAAGGTCACACTCCGAGGCATCACTCACGTTATCAGACTAATGGCACAGCAATTAAGATGGATCTGGGAATGGAGCAATGTAAAGAATAAAAAATTTAAAAAGGTACATCTTTCAGAAAAAACGTTTGGACCACATCCCAGCAGGCGCATGCACAGACATTTTGGGGGGCAGGTGCTCAAACCTAAACAAGGGCACCCATTGCCAAAATTATTTCTGAAATTAAAAATAATAAATCATTTAAAAGAAGCTTATACATTTATTTTTATTTGTTAGCAAACTAATTCAATTTATCAAATTGAATAAATAAATGACAAAAACAGACGAAACCAGGCCATATTGTATAACCAAATAATATGTTAAGTTTTAAGTTAGAAAATGTAATTATTTTCATACATATATACATCATATTTTTACTGTTTTCTTTTACAGTTGAAGCATAAGCAGCATTACACTTTGATAATTACATAATTACACTTTAATTACACATTAATAATATACCTCACCAGCCTGTCATGTAGCTCAACTTAAGACCAACTTTCATTTCAATAATTGTATATTAAAAACTAGTGAACTTGTCTAATTTGTGGAAGAGTAAAACTGCCTTTAAATGCTGCCTGTATATCTCTCTCTCTCTCTCTCTGATCTGAGAGGGTGCGTGCAGGTGGTGAGCTGAGAGCGTTAGCGTGTTTTATGTCGGTTTTCGCAAATAATGGACAGCCAAAGTCAACGTTGTGTACGCGTTGTGGGAATGTGCACTTTGAATGTATCTGCAGCTTTTCGGAGTTTGCTGCACGCCGCCCTGGATTTCGGCAGGCTGACGCGGAAGCACGGCGTGAGGATCGCGCTGAGCCCCTCGTACTCGGTGGAGGACTGCAGCCTGGCCGTGGGGAAGCTGGTGGGCCACCGCAGCGTGAAGTCCGCAGCGCGCATGAACAACGCGGTGGTCATCTTCCTCGACAGTGTGGAAAAAGCGGACGCGGTGGTGGTCAGCGGGATCGCGGTGCACGGCGCGCTCGTGCCCGTTCTGCCTCTCTCCACGCCGGCGGTGAGAGTGACGGTGTCGAACGTCCTCCCGTTCATCGGGGACGAGGCTCTGGTCAAGGAGCTGTCAAAGTATGGGAAGGTGGTGTCTCCCGTAAAGAAGGTCTCTTCGGGGTGCAAGTCCCCGCTACTGAGACACGTGGTGTCACACAAAAGGCAACTCCTCATGGTCCTCAACAACAGGACCAAGGAGCTCAACCTGATGTTTGGAGTCGAAGTGGAGGACTTTGTATATGTGGTGTTTGCCACTTCTGACAATATGAATTGTTTCAGGTGTGGCAGGAAAGGACATCTCAACAGAACATGTCCAGGAAAGGACTCTGCCGAGAGTGCAGAAGAACGAGGTGTGGAGGATCGGGACGGTCAGGGAAGACAGGAGAAGACAGGTGGGGTACAACAGGAGGGAAAGGAGGGACAGGAAGAGACAGGTGAGATCAAGCAGGCGGCTGAGAACGGACAGCAGGGGACTGGTGGGGTCCAGCAGGGTGGGGAGGCGAGTGATGGGGGCCAGGAAGGGACAAGTGGAGGACAAAAGGTAGGGCGAATGTGTGGGGAGGGGACAAGTGAAGTCCAGCGGGAGAGTGAGGTGTGTGAGAGGGGAGAAGATGGGGGGTGTGGTGGAGTCCAGCCGGCCTGCCAGGGGGGCGACAGAGTGACTGAGGGGCTGATTGAGGCCCAACAGGTGGGCCAGGTGAGTGTGGGGGTGAATGAAGAGACTGGTGGTGTCAGACAGCTTAGCCAAGAGAGAAGGGAAGGTGTGAGTGGGGTTCAACAGGTGGTTCTGGGGGGTGAAGAAGGGCAGGAGGAGCTGGAAAAAAGTCAGGAGACACGTGCTGAGGAAATGCGGTCTGAAAGCAGCGCCGACGACATGGAGGGGGAGGAGGAGGAACGTAAAGCCCCCCTGAAGAGAAGGAAGACGAGGAGTAGCGGAGGAGCCTCTCGAGCCAAGAAAGGGTCAGAAAACAGAAGGAGAACAAGAGGGAAAGCGGGTGAACCCGGGTCCTCTGCTGACTGGGATTCCACTGACAGCGCCTCTTCTGGTGGGACAGTGACCAGCAGGTACGGGGTGGGGAGAGTGAAGCTCTTCCTGAAGGTAACAAAGAACATGAAGGGGGTGGACATGGAGGAGTATTTTTCTGACCTAGAGAAGTTCTCTCGCACTGCTCGGAACGGTGTGAGCAAAAAGGGTAGTGGGAGGAAGTCTTCCGGATGAGGAAGATCATCCTGAAGATAAACAGGGGAAGCGAAGGTGCTTCTGTGGACTGAGAGCGGCGTCCATCCGGTGGAGGAGGATCCTGGCTGGCTGACGCAAGAGGAGATGCTGGTGGGGAATGACTGAGGAGTGGAGCCAGCGTCCAAATCGACGGGCAGCTCAAGCTTTTACATTTTTCAGCGTTGTCGTGTATGTGACATGTTTGTGCGTTTTAAAAGAAAATAAAGGTTTTTCAAAAATCAAAAAAATCTCTCTCTCTCAATAAACAATAACAGGTCCAAGTGTATATAAGCACAGGGAGTAAGTGTCCTTAGGCAGGGAGTAAGTGTCTTCTGTCACCCCAACAGGGAATACACCAAACCCTCCTATAAACAACACTAATAATCCAAAAAGTCAAGACAATATGACATATATGAATATGAGAGGGAAAAAAAACATGCAGAGGAAGACCAGCAAGTTAAGAGCAGTTCTGAAGTCACAGATGACTTGACAAGGCCTGGGTAACTTCCGCTCAATAGGAGAAAGAGCCTGCCGTTCACATGTGTGCGAGAGGGAGAGGGAGGATACAAGATGGTGAGGGGAGGAAAAAGCTGACTGACTGACTGCAAATATGCAAAGTAAAAAATCTAAAGAAAAAGCAAAAACAAATTGAAACATGGCAGGTTGGCCAAGCAGAAAAGTGAGTCTCTTTCTTTAATGCATTAAATCACCATGAATGGTAATAGTATCAAGGTGTATGTTGAACCGGGATCCGCAATTATCACAAGCCTTGATTCATAAATAGATGGATGGATGGAAAGACAGAGTGATGGAAGCAGGGAAGGATGATTGGATTCTGTTTCTGAGATTGACACAGGGAGACATTTTGGAGTTACTCTGTTTGCCAGGTTTTATATTATGTGCGACTGGAGGTGAATGGGCTGCTGATTTATCTGTCCACAACCCCTGATTGCTGCGTTAAAGGACATTACTGATGAAGGCGATGGATGGGAATGGTTTGTACTTCCTTTCTCTTTTTCTCTCCTCCTCTCCATGACCTCACACTCCTTTGCCTCCTCCTACTGGAGACCGCCCACATTACATTGGGTGTAAGAACAAAGCTGAAACCGGACAACTCAGATATGTTTCTAAAAGGTGTGCGCATGGATTCCTGTCATCCAATGTGTAGCCATATAATCTCTGAGAGGTGTGTACGCCTTTCAATATCCTCTTGCACATCTCACTGTATCTCCTCTAATCATGACTTCTGCTGACAGTTAACACTCCGTCAGCCACACTCCGTCAGCCACACTCTGTTGGTCCGGCTGCCAAGTAAAGTGCTAAACACACAGAGATGGGCGTGCACGCACGCACGCACGCACAAACTTTTTCCAGATATAAAAGAGGCTTCTGTTAAATGAATAAATAATGTGTTGACAAGAGAGACAGACTATTCGTATCTTTTGTTGTGACTGCATCTACATCACCCTTACTGCTCATGACAGTGTGTACCTGTTAGGCAAGGGAAAAAATATATATAACTTCAAATAAAAAAAAGAAGAAATCAGGGCGCTACTCTGAGCTGTCATATGGTTATGCTTTTGTTGACTGCAAACATTTCCTTGCTGTGTTTTGAAATATACTATCAAAGAGCTACTGCTCATCCACTGAGCTGTTATTTTTAGAGGACACTGTACTGCTGCGTTTTACTTTTAAAGTTGTATTCCAGACATTTACTTTTGTACTGTAGTAGGTCAGAGGATTCAAAAGAGACCGACTCTTGCCAGAACGATTTTGTCATCAGGGTTATTTTCTAGAAAACTCTTGCAAGCTCCGAGCAGAGCCACAGAAGCCATGAAAGAACCAATTTTCACGACCATGTGTTTTATCACTGACCCGTCTGTGTCAACTGAGCACCCTTTAACAATCGTTCAAAATGAGCAGGAAAGAAAATATAAATAAAAATTGTCTCAATATAACAAACCACTAGTGCTGCATCACCAGTATTACCAGTGATGCGCACTCTATATGCAGCACACATAGAGACCAGAACAATGCAGTGTGTGTGTCTGTGCATGTGAGAACAAGCACTGTACGATTAACTGCAGCTCGTCAGTGTCCCGCGCAACACAATCTGCTCATGTATGCATATTCTCATTCCGTGGCCGCATATGAGCCGAGACCACTCTCTTCTTCATGAAGTCCCTTCGATCACGTTTCATGTAGCATACGCACTTTTGATGTCAGTGTTCTGACGCCACGGGATCTGCCAATATTCTACATAAAGAGAATTATTGTACTGATTGAAGTATTGTTGGAGCATTTATCTACTATTATTTTTTTCTCTTTTGCCCACTCGTCTTTCCCCTTGTCTCTCTCTTTTTCTCCCTCTTTCTCTCAACGGCAGCAAATCTACGGTGTGCAGAGATTCGTTGATTGGGGAGCTTGTGAGATGCATGTAATGGGAAAATATGTTATAACATTGTCTTGTGCTAAACCCGTGTCTCAAGTGTCTGTATTTGACCCTGACGTGCAAAGAGCAGGATGGTACCAATTGTAATTGGCAGCTGTGTCCTGAGAAGGGAGGGCGGTCAACACAATCTCATAGACGCTTCATCAAAGGGAATTCTGTTCATGGCCTTGGTTCATATCTTATTTGGTATGAAAGTTTTCATATCCCGCGTTTCTTTCCTCCTTTCTTTCCATCTATTAATTTTAATTCACACCTGCCACTGAGGATGACCTTGTTGTGTGTGTATAAAAACGTTTTTACTGCTCGGAGACGCCATTTACACAGAACACTGTAATACGTGCTGGTGTATCCGACCTCCTGCTTGCAAACAATAATTAGAGCCAGATATATCTGCGGAGAATTGCTTGTGTAATCTTTTTCTCTTCTAAATAAAGGTTAACATTTTGACTTTGATTGATTAACGTGTTGCAATCCTTCTCATCAACCAACTCGGGGAGATCGGAGATCCCGACAAGCTTAAAAGAATTTCATTAAAAGCCAAGTGCTGACCTCAATCTGGTCTTCTTCACACACCAAAATATATAGAGGGAAGTCAGAACGCATGCGGAGCTGTGAGTCACTGTATTGACTGGATTGCAGACCCTTAATAAAATTGGGGGTCTCGTCACACTTTACAGTGTTGTATTAGTCTTATGCTAGACTGGGCCTACATCAGCTGCTGAAGTGATGGAGGAGAGGACAGAGGAAAAGAAGAGGGGCAAGAAAAGAAAAGGAGGGAAAAAGGAACTAGAGGAGAGAAAAAGATGAGAGAGGGGGAGGAAATAGGATGGGGGGAAGGAGATAAAAGAAAACAAGAGGTGAAAGGAACGAAAAAAGAAAAGGTAAGAAGGATGAGGTAAGAAAACAAGAGGAAAGGGAGAAATAAAGAAGGAGAGGATGGGAGAGGACACACTGTAAATAAAAGTCAGCAAAATTTACGGTGAAATCCCGACAGTAAAAGACTTAAATTGAAATCAGTTTAATTCAGTTTTTTTGACAATCAAACACCGTATATAGATATATATATATATATGTCACCAACACCAAAAATTATTTTGGCATTCATATCTTGTAATATATACATTTTTCACTGTTAATTGTACTAGAAATTTTCCCAGAAATGCACCGTAATTTGGAAATCATTCAATATTGTGATTTTTACATGAATTACTTCTAAAAATATATTTTAAATATACGGATCACCGTGGTGCCAATAGAGATAGAACATATTATGAACTTAACAGCCAGCACTGTTTTGTTTAGTACTACACCGTGATATGGTGGAGTGGTGGTTAGCACTGTTGCCTCACAGCATATATATATATATATATATATATATATATATATATACATAAATGGGGCGGTGAATGTTTCTTTATGTAGGCATCTCATGCTGAAGTGCTGCATCAATCTAACTTTCCCTTTCTTTCTGTTTCTAGGCTGCAGAGGGTCATTGCAGTGCACATTGAACACTGACTTGTCAACATATGAGTCCTGAAGTAGAACTAGTGAAACTACCCGCTTTGGATCCTGAACATTATGTACGCGTGAGACTCTACACCGTTGTGGGACGTCTTCAGTCAAGTCTGGATTTATTACGCTTGATCAACTCAGAGCAAAGGACTAATCATGTTTACTCATGGATTATCCTTTATGCACACGTCTGTAATAAACAGCCCATGTATTCTGCTGATTGCTTACCTAGTTCCCCACACGACGAACACACACACACAAACACAGACACAAAATCTGACAGGCCGGCTCCACTCACCTCCTGAGCAACGATGGAGGAGATCCGGACAGCCCTTCGGACCCTTCCATTCCTCCCCCCCTCCTGGGGGAGGCTCTCTCGCCCACTCAGAGACATCTCGCTCATCTGGCCAACCCAGGATCGCCGGCTCATGGGCAAAGCCGCGTCCCACCGGGCTCCCCCCGTACCTCCCCAGCTGGCCCCCCGTGCCCGTCCGCCATCTGTGCCGCCCCCCCTTGCCACTTTGACCGCCGCCCTCCCCCCGTGGCTACTTCAGAGTCTCGGAAAGGGAGACGGCGGCACCACTGTTGGCACAGTCGTCACTGTGGCCTCAGAGTCTCTCCGTTTCCTCCTCCACCTACTCCCTCCGTCCCTGCCTACCTTACCGGCCGGCCCCCCAGCGCTCCAGCACCATCAAAGAGTTTGGGCTCCTGGGGTTCGTCGCTCTGCCTCCCACCTCAGTCTCTGGTGACTCTTCCCATGTGTCCCTCGCCCTTTCCGTTTGTCCTTCGTTTCCGTCTTTCTGTCTGCTTAGTCAGTTTCTCGGGGGGGTAAGGGAAACATCAGCTAGTAACAGATCTACAGCTGTGGCCAGACTGGCTGTGAGCTCAGCCAAACTGCTGCTGCTGTTGAGACTTCCCTTTGCGTGTTCTCTCTCTCTCTCTCTCTCTCCTCACTGAAGCTGTTCTTTTTTTCTAATGACCTATCTCTGGTTCATCTTTCCAACCCGAACATCCCCCCTTCCCCCTCTGTAACTCTCCATCTCTCTCCCTGTCAAATAATAAAGGTACATGAGTAGGCTTTCTCTCTATCCATTACCATCCTTCCCTAAATTAACCATACAACAGTATCAATGTTTATTTCCTTGTTTTCTTCTCCAGATCATTCTCGTGCTCCGCCTGCCCCTCTTCTTTTCCTCAAAATATTTCTACTGGTGTGCGGTGGAGGCAACATGGAATAAGTGACAGAAAAAACAGCTAAGTAAATACATTTAGAGCAGATCTCCTCACCAGATGTCTGATCAGTGAAGTCATGATACGTTTTCTTCAGTCTGATACCACAGTATGAAACCGGGCATTTCATTTTTTACTTGAAGGTCCATTTTTCTTTCCTTTGAACAGGTGATTTAAACCTCACAGTATTGATTCCAGCACAAACAAGTCCATTTCAACTGTGGCTGCACAGCTGTGCCCATCCACTACACCTCTGCAGGATAGGTGCTGGATACATCAAATATCAATACAATTGAGGTGTCATGTTTCCAGCCATAGTTCTTTGGTTGTAATAAATACAATGTTGCAAGGCACTACAAAGCAACTTTCTTTAAATTCCTATCTGTTAATTTCTCTGCATCCCCTTTCCATTTCTTTAAAACTCTTGTGTCAGTTATAATTGCTTTCCTACAGAAATAACTCCATGTCTCCCTCCCCTGTCATCAGCCAACGTTGCTCTCTCTCTCGCCTCACATTACTGAACACGTGCCTTCCATTGCTTTTTGGGGTTTATATGTCACTTTTCTTCATCTCCCTCCCTGCTCTTTGATTTTTTCTCTTCATTACCATTTTGCTTGAAACTTATATTTTGAACACAGTCTTTTAACACAGTCTTGGCTACAGTTCACAATTCAATGGTTGGTATAGTCTTTATGACGTCACCCATTGTTTCGTTGTTGGACTTCAGTTTTGAAGCTGTGAGTTTGACATTTTTGCTGTCACAAATTTGTTTTTTTTGTAACCAGACACTAGACTGTTGATTAACCAACCAAAATGTTACAATTGACTCTAATGAAGTGAAATCACGCTGTAAGACGAAAACACAGACAACCCTCGGACAGGACAACTCTCACAAGGTAGTGCCGCCCTAAAGCATACTCTGCTTTATGGTCTATTTGAAGACTAGAGACTGGAGATTTAGACCATACACTCATGTTGACAATCTTTTCTCTGTGAATAAATGAAAAGAGAAGTAGTAATTTTGTCATGGAGTAAAAATGAATAAGAAGTTGTCCTCTGCTGGTCATTAGCAAACTGGCCATCAATAATGTCATATCAATGCTGCTAGAAAATCATCAAATTTATTGACTGGAGTTGAGCCTTCGGCATATCTTTGAGCACAATAGGGTATTAATGCCACCTTACGCGGTGCTCCAGCCAGGCTAACCTGTGACTTTGATCGTAAGAAAAGGGGATAATCCACACAGATTAAAACATGTAATGTAAAATGATTTCTCAAAAAATAAAACAGATCTTTTGCAAATTGAGTAAGGCCCTCGTGGTTCCTTCAGACCAACTATGAAATGTTTTGGCTGTTTTTAAAAAAACGCAGCGAGGACATTTTTTGATATTTTACCCCCGAGAAAATGCAGCATTCTCAGGGGGCAACAACTATCCACGCATGCATTATCAACAGACATAAAACGAAGATCAAGAGCAACAGAGCAGGTGCTAACTTGCCGGCCTGCATCCCGGTCTTTAGCAGTAGCCATGTTTTATATTGATTTGTTGCAAGTCTCCTGCTATGACAGCAGGTTATGATTCATACCTTATGACGTTGGCTTCTGCTGACCTAGTTTGTCTGTGTGTGCATATTTGTGTGTTCATGTATGAGTGAATCATGCCGTGAAACTCAAACGCGCACTCCTCTTTATAAACACCTCAAACGAATGGGGATGAGGCAGCAACGCTGAACATTTTTTTTTGAAAAAAGGGGAAAACTTTTCAAGATGGCCCAGAAACATTCTTTGATGAATTGCACTGAGGGAATAGTCTGCTTTATGAGTCTTATTACCGAACAAAATTGCTTTAGGCAGAGCTGTGTGTGTGTGTGTGTGCCAGAGAGATAAGCCATGCTAATTGTCTGTACTGAACAGTATAAGGGAATGGTATGACCAAGATCCACAGTTGTTAGTGAAGTGAATTGAGTTTTTAAGGTTCACACAGTACAAGAAACACACACACACAAACACAAAATATGAACAAACACACACATACACACTTTTCTAATGTAATTGATGCAGATTAACCAAAGAGCCTCATACACCATAACTGAGAGAATCGTTTAAAGGGATGTTGTACACTTCCACAGCCATAATTAATAAATAATAATTTAGTTTAGTTCTCAATATCTGTTTATGTAACTGGCTGACAGCTCGTCTCTCCTCGAATCCAAATGGATATATTCTCTCTTTAACCTCTGAGGCTCTATAAATAATAAACACGGCAGGAACGCAGACCTGGACGCCAAGGAGCATTGGCCGTTTTGACCCCCGTGTGACCCCCGCTGCCTTCGTAGATAGATAATAGATCATAGATAAGTGCAATGCTGAAATACAGAAGACCGTCAACAAAAATCACGCAACATATTGAACAAATACAATAAAATACAAGCTGGTGTGTGCTGCTGCAGTCCCTCTCTGTGTTTATGGAGACCCCAATGCTGCTTGTATTGTTCATGTTAGACACTGGAATGCTGCAAGGATTTCAGCAACACCAAATTTAGTTTTTCTTTTTCCATTTCAGCCTATTGTTCTGTAAACAAAGCCATATTAAGACGATAGAATGAAGCTAAACTCTTACACCGCCATCCAAAATATCTCCAACTAAAGACATGATGGATATGTTTGAGACCCCACATGACTCTCCATGAGTTTAAGGCAGAGGCCAGGACCAGGCTGTATGATTGTGTTTGATGAAGGCAACGGGCAAAACATATAATTACAGCTAATAGGCTTAGGAAATATTTGTGCTAATAAAGGCTGTATACAAAGACTGAAATTCCATAATAGGAGCTAAACACTGTCTATTTGTGTAGACCGACGTGTCCCACGTGATAGGAGCTTATGCAGAAACATTAGTGAAGGAGTTCCAATTCTGTTCGCAATACTACACAACAATATCAAATAGGTGTCACGGTTTGGGTTCACGTCTCGTTTTATTTTATAGTTACATGCCTGTGGTGTCCCTGGGTTAACTTCACTTCCTGTCTTCTTCCTTCCTTCCTGTCATCCCCTGTGATTTTTTGCCGTGTCTATGATTGTTTCCACCTGTGTCCAATCACCTGCACCTTCCCGGTGTATTTAAGCGATGTGTGTCTCTTGTCGCATAATTGAATGTTCAACCCTGAAAGGTAAGTCTGCAAGTCTTGAATGGCTACCCTGAACCTCGTCCTTGTGTCGTGTAAGTTCCTGGTCACCGTCGCTGTCTGCGTTTTTGAATTATTAAAAGTACTTTTTATTGTTAAAACTCTGCGTTTGAGTCCTGCTTCCAGCCACGCCACCCCGGCTGTTGTGACAATAAACCTGTCATAGCATCCATCAGCTCATTTATGCTACAAAGCAACGACAACGACAATAATAAGTGTCGCTCACTACCCAATCTGTACATCCTAGTCAATCAGTACTGCGAATGTGCAAACCAGTACTGCACACCTTTAATAGGCGACTCTGGGTGAGTGGGGAGCATGGTCATCCTCCAATCAGAGGGTTGTCTGTTCGATCCCAGACCTGGCTAACCCACGCCAATGTGTCCTTGGGCAAGACACTTAACCCAACGTTGCTCCTGTGGCTGGGACTAGAGTGTGTGGATGTTAGTTACTGATGGGCAGGTGTCACTGCGTATGGTTCTCCTGTCATCAGTGTATGGATGGGTGAATGATGTCATATAGTGTTAAAGAGCTTTGAGTGGTCGGAAGACTAGAAAAGCGCTATACAAGTATATTTACCATTTAATAAACCTTTCATTCACTTGTTAACACAGCTACCAAAAAATCAACAGTGAGTGGGCACAGTCTAGAATAGATAAATAACAGAGCTGACAGCTAAAGCTAACAGAGGCTGCATTGACTTACATTATGACCCTTTAAGCTCCGTTGAGTTTGGGTCATGGTAAACTATATTTTTTGCATGATATGTTTGTAAGAGATATTTACAGCCACATGACCTGTTGAAGACCGGCAGTTTGGAAGTTTCTGAATGTGAATTGTTATCTGGAAGGAAGAGACTAAATAAAACCCTTTTTATATTAGCAAAAACACAGCTCGCTGGAGTTAAATATATCTATTAATTCAATTAATTTTATTTTGTATAGCCCAAAATACAAATTGGCCTCAGAGGGCTTTACATCTGTACACGTGCAACATCCTTTCGGGACGAAACCCTCACATTGGCACAGGAAAAAACTATGAAAACCCTTACATTTTATGATTTATATTTCATTTATTTTCGTTTTTATTCAGAATTTGCAGTTCTGTTTTAGAATAAAGAGTTGGAAATTAAAGTTTTATTTTTAATGCTGTTTCTTTTTAATCCGATTCATCGATTAATCAAAGAATCGATTAATCAAAACCACCTCCATATTCAACAAAAAAACCCAACCTGCTAAATATCCTGACTGCTAGCAGCAGTACTAGCAGTCAGGATGCACTTTGGAGATTTACTCTTTTTCTGAGAGGTGACGGTTTTGGACTAATCTACTGCAAAACTTTAAGGTAAAAAAAACTTGTCTTAATGTCCTCAGATCACAAAAGAACATATCAGCAGAATATCAGAATAAAAGTCTCAAATGCTCACTGTTCTGCCCCACATTTACATGTGTTGCATTACCGGCAAGTGACGTAAAATATAATTGCAATTTTGTTCTTAGATTTGTCCCTCCTCTCTCGTCCCTTGTCTACTGGGACATTCCGAAGCTATGTTTAACCTTCACTGTTTGGCAGCCTTTGAAGACCTAAGTCTGTTAGTGCATATTGACATGTTACATACCGAACACTAAGTCGTATTCTGTTTGTTAACTAGTTCAACATAACTTTTCTTTCGTAGCATTAGATGCTAATCGCGATTAGCATTTCTCCCTCGATGTCAATGTTAAAAGTAGCTTCCACGCTAGCTAGTCAGATGTGAATGGTTTGTAAGGTTGTTTCATATTGTTTCCAGTTTTACAAAATTTAATAATTCACTAAAGACCCTACATTCCACGTTGGATTCCTAGGTCTTTATTCCGCGGATCTGCTGTTAGCTATCTGCTAAGATAACTTCTTTAAGCAGGAGCAGAAGAGTAAAAATACTTGGCTATCAAATGAAAAGTGGATTAAACACACTGCAGACCAGAGATACAGCTCAGCACAGCTTTAACAAGCTGCTATGGAGGAAAACGAACGAGAAGATAACCCTCTGCAAGACACATCAGATGAAGAACCCTAATTCTCCTCCTCTTCCAAGCGCTCAAACCAATCTAGCCATGCTTCAACATACAGCTCTGCTGCTACCAAGGCAAGAGCTAAAGCGGAAGCTGCTCGGATTAAAGCTTTGTATGCTCAAAGAGAAGCAGAAATGTTAATCGAACAGGTAGAGGCAGAAGACTTAAAGGTAAGAGCGGAACAGCAAAGGAGAAAAACTGAGCTACAGGCGAACCTACATGCACTGAAAATTCAGGGCACTGCTGTAGCATTCCTGGGTCCATGGTCAACAATGGCACCAATTCACAAAGCTAACTTCTTTAATCAAGAGCAGAATACTCACTTTTTGTGTTAAACTCCTCACGCATGCTTCCCTGCTTATTTGTTTGGGGGCCAAGAGTGGAGTAAGAATGCCCTCAACTGAGTGAGCTTGCAGCTGGGGTTTGTTGAAGCACAAGCTCAGCAAATTCTCCAGCTGGAATAAATCTTTCTCCACTAAAGCCTCTTTAGTCTACACACTACTGGTCTTATAAAGACACAAGTGGTTTTATGAACCCCTGCCGGTGCTTCATTCATGTTTTCAAGAGCAAAAACTGTGCTACCCTTGCCCAGTACAATGGACCAGGCAGGCATATAGAATTAGCTCTGGAGGTTGATTTAGACAATCATAATGGACACATCACTAACTGCAATGCTGGCTTGTCACTGGTCCCTACTCGAGGCAGTGAGGGGAATTGTGCCTAATGAAGTGTGAACCGTGAACACGTTGCAATGACGAAAAGGTGTGTGTGTGTGTGTGTGTGACGGAAAAAGTTGTAAACTTAAGTGTTGTTTAATGTTTTTATGGGGTTTTTTACATTTAAATTAGTCTCCCTTGAAATGAAATTCAGGAAACATTTATTGCCATAATATGTCATAAAAAAAAAGACATACAAGAAATTTGACTTGGCGGTAGCAGCAGACAGTACGACAATGGACAACAAGACAACAGTGCACAAGGAATAAAATATAATGCTATGGGTTAGTTTAAAAATAAAAAAATAAAAGTTCAAAATGTATAAAATAATAAAATGCACCAGCGAACAGAAAGTGACAAATGTAAGTGACGTCTGCAGTG
The DNA here is from genome assembly GCF_964276395.1 of Gasterosteus aculeatus. NCBI lineage: Eukaryota > Metazoa > Chordata > Actinopteri > Perciformes > Gasterosteidae > Gasterosteus > Gasterosteus aculeatus. The sequence continues at coordinate 7,856,234 of NC_135708.1, read as the reverse complement.
TGAAAGAAAGTGACCGGTGGAATGTCAGAGTCAGTTAGTGGGGGACCGGGCTCTGTTGATGAGCCCGACTGCCCACGGGAAGAAACTGTTTGTGTGGCGGGAGGTCTTAGTTCTGATGGACCTCAGCCTCCTGCCAGATGGAGGGGGCACAAAAAGTTTTTGCCGGGGTGAGAGAGGTCGGCTACAATCTTTTTAGCAGGGTCTTGGAAGTGAACAAGTCCTGAAGGGACGGCAGATTGCAGCCGATCACCCTCTCTGCAGAGCGGATGACATGTTGCAGCCTGTCCTTGGCTGTGGCCACAGCGTACCAGACGGTGATGGAGGAGCATTACGTTGTTATTAGAGCACTGTCAGGTCTTACAAAATAGGAAATGAGATCCCGAATTTTTCACTGGAATAATGTACTTCATACATCCTGTTCACTGAATGGAAGGAACGAGTAACGAGTCACGCTCATTTCCCCGGGCCTCCTTCTCCTGATAATCTTTGATAACCAATGACGCCATTACTTCTCCTCTACAAGGTTTGCATTGGTCCCTCACTTATATAATGCTGAGGTTGGCGGTGTTGCCACCTGCCTCCTCCCAACCCCCTAACTATGGCTCTGTGAGATTCTTGCTATTTATATATGGACCGTTACATTTCGCTGAGTGTATGTCAGCGTGTTTCCTGCTTGTTGTATGTTGTGAAGTGGAGCTTCTAATAATAACCCGTCTTGTATTGAACGGTTACAATTTTTACTGTCTAAAAACAGTGCGCAGAACGAGCTCTCGACACAGGTTCACATATTGGATTACATCAAGCAAAGTCAATGTCAATGCTACTTCCTGTTGTTCAACAAAATAAAATCACTTCCAGTTAAGTACACTATGAAATAAGCAGCGTTACAGAAGCACTTTAAAACAATTTACAACATTCTCCAGCCTGATGAACAGTTGTTATATCAACTGAACAGGTCTTCTCAACAAACTGCCTGTAGATGTATAAACAATACAGGAACAAATGAGCTCATCCCTCCCAGGGAACAGCTCTTTTATCCTGTCCATCTTCCAGTTCTGTCTGGGCATGTTGTCCTCTCCAATCAGGACGACATCTCCAACCTTCAGGACAGTGGTTGTGGGTGTCTTACACGTGTGGGCTGATTTTAAGTCCATCAGGTAATCCCTTATCTAGCGGTTCCAAAAGCTGGTCATGAGTCTCTGCCGGTACCTCCATCTCCGGCCCATGTCCTCTCTGCTCACGTTTGTTGCATGAGACGGTGTCAGCAAAGTCTTTGGCGGAAGAGAAGTTAGTCTTTTCCTGACCAAGAAATGAGGGTGTGAGTGGTTGAGGCTCTGATGCATTTTCATGTACATAGGAAAGCGGCCTGGAGTTTAACACAGCCTCGATCTCTGTGAGCATGGTCGTCAGCTCCTCAAAGTTGAGGGAGGCCTTCCCCAGCACCTTTGACTTGGAAGCCACAAAGCTTGTTACATCTCCTTCCTTGTTATTCCCATTCCCTTAAATCAAGCGCAAACCTGTCCTTCCATGACCCCATACCGACCCCACCACTTTCAGTACATTTCCACAGATGGCTCTGTCTGCTGTGTGTTCCACTCCCTTTTCTGTCCACTTGTCTCTCAGGTCTGGAGAATTTGTCACCCATTTGCAGAGGTTCATGCCGGCGTGAGACAGAATCTCCTTTGCTGTTGTGGTAACTACAAGTGCTTCATCGACATCACATGCGCCGGAGATAAAGTAATTTACATAGAGGGACTCTCTCAGTGCCTCCACTATCTTAGGCTGTTCTGCTTCATACTGCTTGATATGTTTTCTTATTGTTAAGCTAGGAATAAAAGAATTTAAAGCGTTAACAAGTTGCAAAGTCTTTATTTGCAAAGCAATTTTACGAATTTGCAAGGGTGTGAAGCTCCACCGACTTCATGATCTTCTCCAACCTCCTCGAACCCCCTAGTCCTCCTCCCCCCTCCCCCCTTCTTCCGGGTGACTTTGTCAACTACTTTACCAAGAAAATAGCTGACATACGCGCCTCTTTCTCAAACCCACCTCCTACTTCTTGCATCCTACTGGCTTCACCTCTATCGCCCTCACTTTCCTCTTTCACCCCCTGTCTCCTAACCAAATTCTTACCCTAGTAACCTCTGCCCGTCCGACCACCTGCCCTCTTGACCCCATTCCATCATATCTTCTACAATCTATCGCACCTGACCTTCTTCCTTTCCTCACCTGTCTCATCAACAATGCTCTGTTATGTGGCTGTTTTCCCAAGTCTCTGAAGGAGGCAAGAGTTAACCCTCTCCTAAAGAAACCTACCCTCAACCCTTCTGAAGAAAACAACTACAGACTCCAAAACTCTTGAACGTGCGATCTTTAACCAACTCTCCTCCTATCTCCACCATAACAACCTCCTTGACCCCTACCAGTCAGGCTTCAAGGCAGGCCATTCCACAGAGACTGCTCTCCTTGCTGTCTCAGAGCAACTCCACACTGCTCAAGCCGCCTCTCTCTCCTCTGTCCTCATCCTTCTGGACCTCTCTGCTGCATTTGACACAGTCAACCACCAGATCCTTATTTCCTCCCTTCAGGAACTTGGTGTCTCAGGCTCTGCTCTCTCCCTTCTCTCGTCCTACCTCGACGGCCGCACCTACTGGGTAACCTGGCGAGGATCTGTGTCGGAACCTTGTCCTCTTACTACGGGAGTTCCTCAGGGTTCCGTCCTGGGTCCCCTTCTCTTCTCACTCTACACCAACTCTCTCGGCGCTGTCATTCGCTCGCATTGGCTTCTCCTACCACAGCTATGCCGATGACACCCAACTAATTCTCTCCTTCCCTCCCTCGGACACCCAGGTGGCGGCACGGATCTCTGCCTGTCTGATTGACATCTCTCAGTGGATGTCCGCCCACCATCTGAAAATCAACCCCGACAAGACTGAACTACTTCTCTTTCCAGGAAATGACTCTCCGACCCAGGACTTGACTGTCAACTTTGGCAACTCTGTGTTAACGCCCACTTTAACCGCTAGGAACCTCGGCGTCACAATCGACAGCCAAATCTCCCTGACTCCCAACATTACTGCGACAACACGATGCTGTAGATACACTCTCTACAACATCAGGAGAATACGTCCTCTTCTCACTCAGAAGGCTTCCCAGGTACTGATTCAGGCTCTTGTGATCTCACGCCTGGACTACTGCAACTTCCTCCTGGCAGGTCTCCCTGCTACCACCATTCGACCCCTGCAGTCTTTAACCTTCCGAAATTCTCCCACACTACTCCACTCCTCCGCTCTCTTCACTGGCTACCGGTGGCTGCCCGCATCCAGTTCAAAACATTGGTGCTCACCTACCATGCTGTGAATGGATCGGGTCCAGCTTACATCCAGGACATCGTGAAACCCTACATCCCGACCCGCACTCTCCGCTCTGCATCTGCAAAACTGCTCGTCCCTCCCTCACTGAGAGCAAAACACTCGACTAGATCACGACTCTTTGCTGTCCTTGTCCGAAATGGTGGAACGAGCTCTCTGAAGACACCAGGACCGCAGAGAGCCTTCACATCTTCCGCCGCAAACTAAAGACACACCTCTTCAGACTCTACCTCGACTAAAAGACTAACAAATTGTAGCACTTAATTTGTACTTATAATCTATAGCAAATTGTAAATTGGCTTATTTGAGGAAATTGCAGTTTCTTGTTTATTGTTCTTCTGAGTTTGTACCCTATGGTTGAATGCACTCATTGTAAGTCGCTTTGGATAAAAGCGTCAGCTAAATGACATGTAATGTAATGTAATGAGGACCACAACACTTTGTTCTCTTTGTCCGTTTAGTTGCAATGCTTTTGACATGGCCAACGAAAACTGTGAAATTGCTCCTAGAGAGATGTAGAATTACACCCGCCAAAGTGGCTCGTGAGAGAGACTGCTTTACGCGCCACAGCCGGCGAGTCGGCGGATGCTAATATCAAGTCCTGACTATAAGTAAGTTTCCATTTAATTGCTACTAAAATTGAAATTAAAAAGTAGTATTGTGACTTTGTCAACTACCAACGTTTGCGTCTCATCTCGTTAACAAAACTTAGAATAGATTTAGTTATAGTTTTTATAGTTTTTTTTATAGTTTTTATTTTCAAAGATTTTCGTCACGTCTTAGTCATGGGAAAAAGGTCGTTAACGAACAAAACAAATAGTTTTCGACGACGAAATTAACACTGGTGTGGAGAGGGGTCCCTCGAATCTTCCTCTTGGATGCCGTCCTCATCAGGAAGTTTCACCGGACTCATCGAGACAAGCCTGCGTCAGCCTCAGCTTCAATACCTGGATTCCCCCCTTGCCTGCCTTGAGGAATCAACCATCTTCCAGTCGGCCGACCATTCCTCCAGCCTACATTTCAGGCCCCCGTTTTGTTACAAATAAAGACTTAACCATTTCTACTCCGTCTGAATTCTGCTCCCGGATCCAGCAATTTAACAACATGAGATCAACAGCTCCGTCACTGCCACAATGTCGACCACAAAAAATCCCCTCCACCCTAAGTAATGATGTCCATGGTGGAAGGCAGGGAGGTAAATAAGGAGGAAGTGATAACACTTGCAGAGTTGAGAATATCTGCCATCACTGGGGACGGGTGAGTAAGAGGAAGATGAAGGGGATTGGGAAAGGACGAGGAAGAGGAGGACAGGTCGGTGGAGGGAAAAGCCCCTGGGAGAAAGGGGAAGTGGAGGTTAGCGATTGGCTGGATACAGCGGATGGGCCATGTGGAATAGGGAGGGTGGGGGGGGTTGGGTGTTATGTGCAGAACGTCTGGAGCGGGATAGCACCGGATGTGAGCTAGGAAACAAAGCCCCCCATTAGCAATGCTGAGGCGCCCTAGAAAAACGGGTCGATGCACGCAAGAAGGGGTGAAAAGGCACGCAAGAGGTCTTGCTGCGTGTCCTTGCATTTCTCTGAAAACGCAGAAGCATAAACTAGGCCTGTCAATGCACTCCAATTTTTAAGTACCTTCCGTAAACCTGCTTTTAAAGTAAAGCATCTCTTGAATTTATCTCAGCTTACCGTCTACTAAGTGGGTCTTGTGTTTCATTTTTAATTAATTAATTTTATCATTTATTTGGGAATTTCATTTCATATTTTTTCCAAAAAAGAACTTTGGATGGATAGGTAGATAGAAAAGGACCAGTACTCCTCATTAATGCACACTTTCTTTTTCATCAAAGAAGCATGGGCCGTTGCTGTATTTAGATGTATGACAATGACAAATGAAACAGTGGGGTGTATGTGAGTGTGTTTTTGTATACAGTAGAGTGATACCTAGTATCTAGTACCTAGTATAAGTATAAAGCCGGGTAATGGTGTGGATGTACAAAAAGAACATGACACATTGTTTGTTCCTGTACAAAAAGAACTGGACACATTGTTCGTTCCTGTGGAAGTTGCTCAGTGGCGCATTAAGCCAAAGAAATCAGAGCATAAAATTACTCAGATCTTCCGGAGATCTTCCACATCAGTGGGCAGAGCACGCTGCCGTCTGGATCAGCACCCCCTTGGATTATCCTGGATAATATTACTGTCTGGGATTTTATCACTGTTTGAAAGTTCATGCTGTAAATAAGGTCTATTTCAATGTTCATACTTGGAGGTTGATTTCCCTAAAAAAAAAAGAGAAAATAATGAGTTACACATGTCGCTTTCCAATGTCTATGGGGAAAGGTCTTGACCAATGGCATTGTGTTGTGATATTACTCTATCTCCCTACGGACAGTGATGCAAGTGTTCTTTAAGCCAGTGGTCCCGGACCCCCCGGTACCTGTCCGTGGGCCCCTTGGTATCAGGCCGCAGAGAAAGAAAAAGCAACCTTTTATTTTTGAAACTTTTCTGAAAAATGTGAAAAATATTGTATTTTGATAAATGACCGTATTCTCTGCCAATTACGCAACCCAGTCTCACAGCAAAACGTGTAATAGCTACGTTGTGGAACGTGGTATTCTCACGCTTTCACATTTGGATTGGCTGGATTTCTTCTTTGTTGAGTGCAAAAAGTTCTCAAAATTATAAAGATTTTAAATATATTTTATTTTCACTTTGAATTTAGTGTTATTGATAATCATAAAGAATAATGTGCATTTACAAGTGCTGGTCCACTGGTAGATAGCCGACAGACAGACACATGGATAGATACTTTATTAATCTAGCAAAGGGATTTTTTTTGCTGCAGCAGTTATATACACACAGCTAAAGAATTACACAGTATAAATATGAAACCTAAAATGTACAATATATATAAGGTAAATAGTTAAAATAAAAAGTTAAAATAGAATATATTTTATTCATCTTTACCACCTCTTACAAAGTGCCCAAAATGGCCTTTCTAAACCCTCACAAACACACACACACACAATGACTGATAGGATTTGACAGTTCACTTTGCGTGCCGCGCTAGGTGGGGATGACCTTTACAGACAACTGGCAAACAGGGGAAGCCAGCTGGAGAAAGGGAGGAACAGAGAGACAAGAGAGAGCTGGGAGAAAGACAGACTGCAGAGAGCCGCTGAAGATACGAGGCCATTTGTTCCCTTAACCCTAAACTTGAATTTGTGGTCTTTTGCAATTTTCCACAGAGAGAGTGGACCAAAGTACTTTATTTTCAAAGAAGATAAAGTAAATTCCAAATGCCATTTCAAATACAAACCCTCTGACGTGTCTTCAAAGTCACCATTGGGAAATAATGACACATTGCCAACCGCATTGTATCACAAGACATCTGCCCCATTCTCCTCTGGCAATAGATTAAATTGATGTGTGATACAGCATTAGGCTTGTAGTTGGTTTAACACTCTGTTACGTTTAGATATAAATCATTCAAGTAGATATTATTTTGAGGAGACAGGAATGCATTTTAGGTTGTAAATCATACTCTATATGCTAGCATAGCTTTTAAAACAGTCCAGTACATCGTTACAAATGTGAGTCTTAACTTGGGTCATTGTTCAGACATTTCCCCAACACAAAGTGATGATGGGAGACTAAATAAATTGCCAACTCGCGCTAAATACCACAGAGTGGACATGTGGGAGTCATATTCAACGTTCTTTGTCATGAACTGAATTTCAAACCCAGCACAAAGTGCTGATGGTTAGGACATGGCTCGTCACGCTGTCTGTTGACTCTGCCGTTCCAATGAAAGGACAAAGCGCTTTGTAAGCAGGCTTATGGGACAATATTACACTTTTAGGGCATTTCAATATATAAAACCGCTAAAACAAGATACAATTAAAAAAAATATTAACGCAAAACACCGATCTGGAAACAGCATTTCTCTAGTGTCAGGTGCATCTCTCCCCCATGTATGGTGTTTCAACACGGTTAGCCAAAAAGCTAAGGGGGTCCATTCATTTCCCCGTTGAGTAAGCTGATAAAGTGGGGATACAGAGCATGGGCTGTGCATGCCCTGATCCAAACTTGTATGTGGTATAATTTGGGGAAATGGCTGCACAGTGCACAACCGTTATGTTGGAGAAACACACAAGGAGAGAAAATGGTAAATAGAAAGAGAGGAATTCATCCTGGATAATATTACAGCGTTTTTGCACCGTTAATGACCTAATTTACTACATAGTAGTACATAGTCTTTACCACATATAAATTAAGACATTTATTTGAGTTCATTGGGAAGTTGATGAAAGCACAATGCCTTTAGTTCTACTGTCACACATTTAACCACATCATAGTCTGTTTTAATCTCACCTGCATGTTTACTAACTCTCCTGTCATTTCAGATCCTCCCACATTATCCGCTCATTACCCTGACCTGGTTTGCTTTGCCCTTCTCCCCTGCAGCACATCCCCTCATCAGCCACTCACCATTTAAGCCTGTCACATTCTGTTGTTCCCTAGCAGATTGTGTTTTCCAAGTTTCTAAATTATCCCGATAAACTTCTTTTCCGACCTAGCCTGCCTTTCGACCACAAATTCCCTGACTGCTCTTTTTCGGATTTGTTTTCCTGCCTGATTGCCATCCTGGTTCTGATCCTGCCTGTTCTTGTCTACGGATTCTCTGCCTGCCCCTCTGGATTTGTTAACCTGCTGATCTCCCGGTTATGACCTTGCTTGAACTTTAAGTAAAGCCACCTGTCTCTCTCATCATTGTCGGAGTTGTGCTTTTGGGTTCCTTTGTGCAGCGGTACCAGTACCCGTTACACCTACTCTAGCATTTCCACTTGTCCTCGGTTTCTCACAGCCAAAACTACACAGAATTAAACACAACAGATCATCTTTAAACTGTGCCTGTGCTTTATGTTGTCATTATTTTGAATTGGGGTCAAGCAGAACGTCAACTTGAATCGCAGAGTATTTCCCCCACTATCTGTGACTCGATATGTTAAAGCATCAGAGGTTTGTATTATATTCCTAAAAAATATTTGCACTCATCTGTAAATACAAGGTGAAATCAAACCCAAAATACTTATTATGAGCTATGTGTATTTATTCAAATATAGATAGCTCAGTTCCCGGTGAACTCGGTGGTATTGGAAGGTAGATATAGAAACAGGAAGTGGCTGACATCTCCGATAAGCCTGGGCTGTGACCGACATGAGCTCCCACTGGTTTACACACACACACAGGCACACACACAGTCCTACACCGCACGTCTCTCCAAGACCCGCACACAAACAAAAGGAACAAGCGGCTGAGGAACACTTCATTAATGCCGCATGGTGTTGACGGAGCTAAATAATAAAGCATTCTGCTAACCAGTAGGTTTGCCACTTGGCCCTCTTGTCAACTTCCAAAGATTCAATTATCTGTTACCTCTCACACTGCATCTTCCCATACAGAGTGAACAAAAAGAAGTGGAGGGGGTGGACGGACATAATGGTTTGTTTTCTTCATGTGGTGTAACTTATACCTGACAGAAGGAGAAGACCAAAAATATAAGGTAGTGCACAGTAACGTTTTACAATTGTGCCAAGGCCACCACACTTTTTCAAGCAGTGGGTGACTTGCTGTCGCAGTAATCACTAAATCCTTTTGGTAGACAGCATTGAGCTGCAATGTCAATGTTCTGAGATTACCATGTCCTCTGGCTGAACTTTAGCCGTCGGCCTGCATGTCTTTGTTCCACTCTAAAACTCTCTTGCTAACTTGTTTACTTGACCTTGGTCATTTGTTTTCTTACTTTCTACATGAAACGTTTTTTATTTTTCTTGCTTGTTCTGTAATAAAAAAGCCAAAGCAAATTCATTGCATGTGAAAACAATTGGTAAAAAATAATCATTATGAATTTAATTTTGATTGTTACTGTTTTAAGGCCTGCGGAGCTACTAAAAATAGATGGAGGTGCTGCCTGAGCATTTAGTCTAATGAATTGAACTCAAGAGATAAGGACACAAAGAAAAAAACTCAAGGGACAAAACAGAAGACGATGAAAAAGAGATTGAGAAAGAGATCAATTGAGAGAGAAAACAAGGGAGATGAATCAAGAGAAAGGGAGTAAACGAGAGTGCAAGGAACAGAGACCTTGTTTTTTGGAAAATGAGTCAGTCTCTGCGGGGGAGCTCAGAACAATAGGTGGAGTGATGTATTTTGTCGAAGACGACCTAGAGAGTGACGTCTTTGTGTGTGGAAGTCGTTGGTTTCTTTATGCATTTATCATAGACTTTTTTGCCCCGTGCATTACCACTGCTGCTTTTCATCGCGGACACATTTTTACAGTATTTTCCTCCACAGCTTTGTCCACCTCTCGACCGGCAAACCGGCGTTTGCAGCGATCTCCCTCCACGAATCCAACCCGCTTTTACAACCCGCCAATGACGGCTTGTATAAGCGGTCATATTTACGCATTTCTTCTGTCAAAAGTTCTTCTATCTGATCCGTTCTATCGTAAACATTCTTCGTTTTAATAATGGCGGCATCAGGCTATGAAAGCGGAAATGTGAGACTCCGTAAAGGATGTAGTTAGCAGACCAATCGCAGCCTTGTGCGCTGCGGGATGCTTGCGTCACTTGCGTCGAAAGCGACGCAAGCCTAGAAAAATGGGTCGACGCACGCAAGGACGCAAGGAGGTGTGAAAAGGCACGCAAGGGACACGCAAGGGGGGCTTGCGTCTGCGTCGCTCTGAAAACGCAGAAGCATAAACTAGGCTTAATGTATTCAAGTGCCAGATCTTGATAGTATGATAAATTCTGAAAATAATCAGTTGCAGCTTTGCAGCAATGTATGGCAGCATAGCACCTCATATTTAACACCAGGAAGTGTATAAAAACTTCACAAAGTGAAGGACTTTTCTTGAAACACTATTTTTCGATTGGTTGTACAACATTTTTGCTCACCAGCCAGTGTGGGTAGTAGTTTTCCAAAGTTACTAGTCAATTTTATTAGCCACAATTTCAAATGTAAATGACCATTGTAAACACCCAAATCAAGACTACATAACATGTATAGTCACCAAAAGTGTGTAGCCCCTTTTTGTATAAAATATATGCAACTGATTAATACAAAGACCTAGAGTAGATGATCGCATCTAACTGTGCAGGGGTGTAAAGCTCCGCTGACTACATCAGGACCAGGGACCTTAACGCAACACTATGTTGTCTTCCTCTGTCGCAATGCTTTTGAAATGGCCAACAGAAATCTCATGGTCCATTGTTTCCCCTGTGAAATTGCTTGTCCCAACTACAAAAGAGACCCCTTAACCTTTCCCTGCTGTACATTCTACCATTAGTGAAATACATTATTTTCTTGGCTGGATCATAAACCAGCCATGGGTGGACCTCCACTTTTTCGTTGAACAGTCTTTTCTTTTTTTCGGTTCATTTTCGGTTACAATCCTTTAGTCTCTGCCCACCTGGTTTTTCTACACCTGCTATGTGCCACCACATCCTTGCCGTGCACTGAGCAGGTCTCCTCAAGTTTTATCAAAAGGTTAAATCAGGGGTGTTCGCACGTCTATGTTGCTTTGTAACGAACATACGGTGGCCGGGAGGGGAAAACGATACGTGCATGAAACATAATTTGCAGGACAACTGGCGTTTTCTTCCAAGGTGTGGGGCGTGAACTCCCGGTCAATTTAGGAGGCCTGAGAACCTTGCAATGAGTTTATTATTTCAGAAATGTTTTGAGAAGACTATTGTAACGGACTGTCTTATCCAGTCGAAGAAACTTGCCAGAAGACGGAGCGTGCAGGTCTGCACAGATATCTCTGCTGACAGTCTGCCGAACACCCCTGAGCTGGGAAAATGGACTCACACACACACACATACACTTCGCAAAGGCACCTCAGCAGACAGCTTAGGTTCTCTCTTCACACACACACACACACACAAATAATGTTAGACACAATCACTCAATATTGAAGTGAAGATAAGCTCAATTGCCTCTGTGAAAATACGGTGGCTGTTGGTGTTCAGCTGTGTAGGGTGGATGCCTCGGAGGGATGCTATATTAGGCTTGTCTTATTGTAGCGCTGCTCAGCTGGTATTTACCATGAACTTTCTGCAGGGCTCAATGTCTGGACCATGGAGTCATGGATAATGACTGGGTCTAGATGGCATCCTCAGATTCCATTCCCTGGCGGCCACCGAGGAGCAGACACCGACCGAGGGGGCTGTGATGTCTCAAGGGGACCAGCTGTATAGATACTACAGCAAGTAATCACACTGGAGTGTCTGTATGAGAGAAAGATTTGACACATCGAGTTAGCTATTAAGGTCGTAGTCAGCGTCAGCGTTGACCTTTATGAGTTGTTTCGAAAGTTCCCGTGTGAATCGATATACTGGTTTTTCTTTGAATTTTTGTTGACTATTTGTCAATAATAAATACGTTAAAAACTTTCAGAAATAAAAAAGGTCCAGTGTACAACATAGATAGATAATTAAATGGTAGTTTAACCTGGCCAGCGTCTCACAACCACAGCTAGTGTTCTGACTGGCGGAGCCAACAGCAGGTAACCCAGACCGTGTGCTTTCACAGTAGGCGCTCGGGGAGAACACATTGTTACAATATAATAGAAAGTTGCTTGCGGCTGTGGGAATGAACAACGCCGCCTGCATGTGTGTGTCAGTGACAGAGCACCATGACGCCTTCCCTGGTTCACTCCACTGACTCCTGAGATGAGCCCATTTCACTACCCCTGCCTTTGATAGATTGTTCCAGGGTTGGTCCCTGTGCCTCACTAACATCAACTGGATACGGCCATCTCTCGTGGGGGAGGGGATGGGGTCGGAAAGAATACTACGTGCATCTGTGGGAGCTAAATTTGAGATCCATGATATTTATTTTTAGAAAAAAAACATACGTAAATCAATTTCGGTGGCTCCTAATGGTGGCAATAAAAAAACCCTGACAGACAGCATAGATCTGGGAACAAATGAAATACATGCAATAGTTTTCATGCTGAAAGCCTGTATGTTTGCACCATCAAAGTATTGTGGAAGAAGAAGTCTGGGGCTTGATATGTGCTGTTCGATCATAAAACCTTTATTATAAAACCTGGCCCAGCATCACCAAGGGGTCGTACCACTGTATAGAGATTTTGGTTCGTTACAATGAAATAAATAAACCAAAAATGATTGAGGGCAAGTTTTTATTGATAGATCAACAACCTGCTTCTTGTGCTAACCTCAGCACCTGCTGCTAACGAAATGGAGCAAAAGGTTCCAGGTTGTTGTAAAGTGGAGCTTCTAAGGAGGACCAGAAGACTTCTTGTTTGAACGATAACTTTTTACGGTCTTAATTCTAGCATTGAACCATATATCCACTTATCAATTCCACATCAAAACGTACTGTGCTTTTTCCTGTCGTTAACGAAGTAATAGCACTTCCTGTAAAGTAAGCTGCTCAATATAAACCGTGTTACAGAAGCAGCATGAACTCTATTACTTCAATCAATCAATATAAAACACAGGTAGAACTTACATACGGTGTATGCTGCATGTCTACCGACTATTCCAATTCACAAACTGCTAGAAAGTGTTAGGGATTTAAGCAAGAAGTGCACCACTAGTAGTGGAAATTATAATATGTGTAATAATGTTTAGTGTTAGAATTGTAGTTTGTGTGTTATTAGATATTGGTTATTACATTACCATGTTAGATGAATGGATTCAGAGGTTTCAGGTTACAGCTGCAGCTTCACACCTGGATGTGAAGGGGACAATCCAGGAGGAGACATGTTTGAAAGAGAAGCCAATGAAATTCAAATGCACCCAAGAAGACACACCTCAGGAGTTTTCAAATGACCAAAGGGGGGAAAGGACTGTTAGAATTCTCCTGCAGCCGCTTTGATAAGTCACTTTAGACTTGACTCAGAGAATTCTCTATTTCGCAAAATATTCCACTGTTACATTGTATTTCACTTTGTAACTGTATTCCTCATCACTTTAGTTAGTTATTAATAACTTTTAGATTTTTAAATTTAATCATGTCAACTCTTTTGATTCTTCGTTTCCGGCCGGGACGAGAACAAAGGAGTGAGGCCTCCTTCGAGGGCTTTCCGAACCCTTAACAAAAGCTAGAATCCAATTGATGCAACAAGCTGGTTGACCTGTTCTGCTACAAATTATGTTGTTTTTTTTTAACTTAAAATGAGAGTTTAGAACTGGAACTATGATTCTGTCATCTTTGGAGCATCTTTACTCTTATAAGTCAGTCAAGTGGAACAATGATTGAAGCAGTTTTTCAATGCAGCTCTATATACAGTAATGGTCAACCTTGTTTTATAACGCACCCTCCCATTTACTGTAGAACTACACAGTAAAGTATAACTCCTCCTCGGACAGATAGTTGTGGTAAATTAGGATGGATCTCCATAATCAGACATCCACCATCCAAGTCTAAAAAGCTACCAGGTAATACGTACACGGTAAATGACAGCCTGATCGATCGCTACTTATTGGTGGGATATTGAGCCCTCTCTGATTCAGTTACCGGTATCTGTTACGATGAGGATGGGCAGGGAGGCAGAGCGGTACGGAGGCCAGGAAGTCCAAGCTCACAACACTGTGATTAATGGGGCTAGGGCCGAGTAAATGGGTCATACAGAGGGAGAGCAGAGGGTGACGAAAGAGGAGGGAAAAGAGGGGTGGCAAAAGAAAAGAAAATTACAGGCTAACAGGAAAGGATGGAAGAGAAAGAGTGGGTGAGATGAGGAGATTTGAATAGAAACAAGTAGAGATGGAGAGAGTGAAAGACAGTGGGTAAAGGTGTGGGAGCAGACATATGTGGCCTTAAAAACCCCTCTCATCCTTCATCTTTAAATGTTGTATTCTCTGGTCCTTGCTCCCTCTTATGACTGTCTCTCCCCCTGTATCCTAAATCCTACTATCCTATTTTATTATTTCCTTCTTTAATTTATATCTACTTCCCTGTCTTTTATTCTTTGCTGCTATACCCCTTGCCTAGTTTCCACCCGTCCTCCCTCTTTCTTTTCTTCCTTTTTTTTTTACCAGTCAGTGTTCCGGCTTTCTTTTTCCTCCTTCTGCCTCCCCCTTCTTTATACTTTTTTTTTATTTAGTTCCCTTAAAGAGAATGCCACCTCCCTTTTAGTGTCTGCCATTGATCATGTGTTTGTGTGAGAGGGATGACTACCAGCAGCCGTCAAAGCGGTTCAATCAGAACAGTAGATTAGGAAGCCTTCCTTCCTGGGTGGGAGTAAGAGCCAGACAGATTCGGCCAGTCCGCTATGAGCAGGTTACACGCTAACGCTGCAAGATCTGGCTGATGATGAACACATGAAGAATGGTGAGGAGTGTTCACATGACGATTTTTTGTATCTTATTTTAATGTAAAACCCACCCGCCATTTCACAGGTTCCTTTATACACTATGCATTAACAGCAAGACCCGGTCTAATATGACACCTCATACCTCAACATTTTCATTTATCTCTTTCCTCATTTTGGTGAAGGAAGCAGACTAGTGTCTCACAATGGGATGGATGAATCATATATATCCGTATATAAAAAACCCAAATGGATTTGATGTCAGCTGTTTACCTCAGGGATTTTTCCTTTCACCAGTAAACAAATTTGGTTGTCCTTTAATGGTTAGTTTGGTCTGTTATCTGTAGTTAATTTAGTACCTGAAGTCGATAGAGATGAAGTTACTGCAGCTTTTGTGCACCATCCCTCTAAGTCCCTCGTGAACAGTGTTCTTATTCATTTCAAAGACACACCAAATGTACTTGAGACCAGCTCACGTTATATAGAGCGTTACAAATGGCTGAATCGAGGTCTCTCAAATGATCTATAAATATTGTGGCATGATAGAAAAAAAGAAACATTAGTCGGATGAAGATTATCTGCTTGAGAACATTTTGGTCAACGCAGACGAGAAATCATGTTTGACACTACATTAGCAAAGATTCATGGCTTAATTACCATGCTTCTACAAGGCCCCGCCCACGGGATTGCTTTTCTAAACCTGATAAAACTCCTTTGGCAAAAATTTCACAAAGAGTTGATGTTATGTTAAACAAACAGTAGTTGCCTGTACATCCTTAGAAACATTTGTTGTGTCTGCTACATATTTCAGCGATACCGGATCAACGGCAGATGGATGTTTTATGATTTATTAACTTGAGTAAGTAAATGGTAGGTATATTTCACCTCAATTTAGTGGCTCAGCTCCACAACATGCAGGATCACATTCTCTTAACTGGCTTCTGATCTTAAGGCAGTGAGCAGGTGATAGAGTAGGTACTGTAGGTGCTCTTTATAATATCCAGCATTTGATTGAAGCATGATATACTCACAGCCCTGTTGTACCCAAATGCGCATTTTTATGAAGAAGTATTGCGCTGCAGATGTGGAGATGAAAACCCGTTTCAATAGCTCAGGGCCGTGCAGACCTGCCCGTTCAGTTTTCTGGCGACGGCAGTCAGCGTTTCCTCGGCTGGATGAGACGGTCCGTTACAGGCTTCTCCAAACACGTCTAACATAATAAACTCATTGCAGGTTCTGAAGCCTCACGCATTTCAACTATAGTTCACAAGCCACATCTTGAGAAGACGGCGTTAAACTGTCTCGGCCACCGTACGCTCGTTACTAAGCAACATAGCAAACACACGTGACAGGTGTAGGCTTTTGTACTGCTCAGTGCAAGTGAAGGATGTGGCGGCACAGAGCCTTTCTGTGATTTATCTGTGCACGTGTCCCATGATGATGGATGGAAATATAGTTCAGTCTACGAACTGAAACTTTGCACTTAATGAGTGAATTGAAGCAGAGCCTCTCGGTGGGCGACTGAGTTACACTGCTGGTTAAGTGCGTCACACACTCCCAGACTTAATACTCAATTCTAGCCAATTTATCCGACACTATGTGCACTTCTAGCCAAAATATTATCACGTCGTCACATTGGAAACGGCTCGCCAGTGGCACAAATAAAATAACAGGAAATGGGGCAATTTAAGGGCACAAGAGTGCGAAACTATACAAAATTGTCATCTGAGCCATAGCGTGTGGCTGCTGGCTCAACTAAATCTTACTTGCATTGTATAAAGGGCATAATATGTTCGGAGAAGAATAATAGAGGTTTGAAGTTTCTCTCACAGTGGTATCTTTTCAACTACTGTGCTACTGTGCTAGCGGCTGCCTGCGGTAGCAGCTTTTAATGTGTTCTGCTCTGCTTTTATCTTATTCTACTGTACTGTGTATTTAGTGTGCATTTTTCATTTCTCATTTTATTTAGTGTAGTGCTGCTATTGCGCACACATTTCCCTTTGGGGATTAATAAAGTTTATATCTATCTATCTTTGTCACAAAGAGATGTTAATTAAAATTTCATCAAACACTATTACTGTTTTTACAATTGGAACCCACGGCTAAGTTAGTCCTCTCTGTTGACTGAGAAAATCCAGAATTTCTACACACTTGTGTCCCATTTAAAAGAAGGATTTTGCCAGAGGTGCTTACCAAACGCCCCTGGTACTTTCTCATAAAAAGAAAAAAAACTTCTAAAAATGCTAAAAATAACTCCTTTGAAACCATTTGGAGAGCTCATTCCTACTCATGAACCTATGCAAACATGATTCTAGAAGGAATTGAATTAATGCAATAAAAGGGGGGCTGCAGCAGCATGCAGCAAAGAACCACAGCCGATCAAAATATCTGTATCTGTATATATCTGTATTTTTAATCTTACAAAAAAAATATTGTTTTGTGGCGTCGTTGTTTTCACCAATGCATAATTAATGTTTCACTTAAAACCACTTTCTTACGACTTTAAGTGATCATCGTTTTACCTGAAGTTGTATAAAAAGAAATACATACAACCTACATTGCATTCAATTTAACGGAAGTCATAAATGGTATAAGTGGCTCATTTCAGTGCAATACATATAACAGCACTTTCACGTGGAGGTTAAGAATTTTTGATATATTTCCTTTTAGAAAAGATAAAGAAATTATTTTTTGGGTTATTGTTGGAATGCATTGAGATGCATTCCAAGTATTGTTCTTCGAATCTTTATTGTTGGAATGCATTAGATGCATTCCAAGTATTGTTCTTCGAATCTTTATTTCTTCAACTTCTTCTATTTCTTCCGCGCCCCCTTTCAACTCCTTCACATTTTCAGCTATTAAAATCCTTCAAATATTAAAATGTTCAGCTCCTTTCTGGCTTGAGGGCTATGACTTTTCAGCTTTCTACATCTTATGCTTGAATTTATATAAATCAATAATCATTAATATTTTAACATGGTTTTCAAATGGAGTTTGCCTTCAAATCCTCCTAAACTTCTTCAACTTTCAGATTTTTCAGCTTCGCAAATCTTTCAGCTACAGACACCATTTCAACTTTCAAATGTTGACACAAGTCTTAACTATTTTATGAAAAAAACTGCTTCTTGATATCTATTGTACTTTTTTCATAATCACTGATTATGTTTCACTAGTTCTTCGCTCCGTTTCTGACTTTTACATGAGTGTGTATTGCGTCTGCTAGAGGCGGGGCCTCGCAGGCTAGAGTGTGGGGCATCGCAGAAATCTGGTTTAAAAAGTATGGAACTTCTGTCCTTGCATCCAAAGTATACACTCTAGAGGCTTCATTTCTTCAGATTAATGAGGGTATGGTTGTGCTGATTGGATTAATGTGTTCATGGAATCCCAGAGTTCTTTAGTTTTGGCGCAAGGTGTGTTTGAGTGACACAACCTCTGCCAAAAGCCCCATAGGCTCCAATACAAATCTGCCGACATATTTCTCACAAAAATCCACAAGGTACACGTTCTGTCAACGGCCATAGGAGCCGTATTTATTACCGGACAGACATAAAACGCACATCCACGCGTTCGGTAGAGTCTTGGGTCTCATACAAACGCCGTATTTTTTAGATAGCTGTTATAGTTTTGCGCTGGTTCTCATTTGTTTGAGGTGTGGATTCTGTGTAACTCGCTGTCCTGTGTCTGCCCCTTTGCAGCCGCACAGGTGCGGCGTTGTCGTGGTTACGAGCACTCACATGCTGCAGGATCTGTCTGTGGCTCACAGCTGCTCCTTGTGACCTGATTAGTGGAGTCACATGACGCAGCTATGCTTTCTGTCAACAGACCAATATGATAAAGACACTCGCCCCCCCTCCCCCCTCCACCCTGACCTCTACTTACTGTTAATCACTCTCAGTCAGTCAGTCAGTCTAATTCTCCTCCCCTCTCCCTCTCTTCCTCACCACCATTCCCTTCCTCACCCTCTCACCCTCCCTCCCTCTATCTACACCCCCCCACCCCACCCAATGCAATAGGTGCGCCGTTGCCGTGGTTACTCGTAAACACGCTGCAGTATCTCTGTGTGTGACTCACAGCTGCTTCTATGACGTGATTAGTGGAGTCACATGACGCAGCTATGCTTTCTGTCAACAGACCAATATGATAAAGACACTCGCCCCCCCTCCCCCCTCCCCCCTCCACCCTGACCTCTTCTCACTGTTAATCACTCAGTCAGTCAGTATGTCTATTTCTCCTCCTCTCCCTCTATCTCTTCCTCACCACCCCTCCCTTCCTCACCCTCTCACCCTCCCTCCCTCTATCTACACCCCCCCAACCCACCCAATCCAATAATTTCAAAATAAAAGCCACATGGAGGGAATTTTTACTGTAATGTTTGTGATGAGGCCTATTAATTAAAAACTTCTTAGTTTGAATAACAAACATTCTGTCTCCCACTACGAATATTACTCGTACTTCTAGTACTACAACTGATACTTCTACTACCATACTACTAGTATTTCTACTGCTATTAATACTACAACTACTACTAATGTTATTACAAATACGACTATGGCTAATAGTATTACAGCTGTTTCTACTGCTATTGATACTAAACCTACTATTACTGCTAGTACTACTAATACCACAATTATAACTAATACTACTACTAATATTACTACAAACAATTTTAAACAAATTTAAGCTCCTGCAACTTCTGTTTTTAGAAAATCTATTGAAATTCAGCTTCCCCACTTCCTGTATTTTCAGCAGTTCTTTAAAATAATTTCAGCTATTCTTATGCCTCTATCAACAGCAATTTTTCACTATTCATTTCTGTATTTTTTTGCAATATTTCAAATTTATTTCAGCTGTTTTCATTTCTGCTTTTTCAGCAAATCTATTGAAATTCCTTTCAGCTTCTCCCATTTCTGTATTTTCAGCAATTTCAAATTCATTTCAGCTTTTCTAATATCTATAATTTCAGCAAATGTATTCAAATTCCCTTCAACTTTCTGTATTTTCAGCTATTTTAAAAAGTTCATTTCAGCTTTCAGCTTTTTGCATTCCAACGCATTTTCAGCAGGAAATGCATTTTCTAGTTTCTTCATCTTCAACTTCTTCTATTTCTTCCGCGCCACCTTTCAACTCCTTCACACTTTCAGCTATTAAAATCCTTCAAATATTAAAATGTTCAGCTCCTTTCTGGCTTGAGGGCTATGACTTTTCAGCTTTCCACCTCTTATGCTTGAATTTATATAAATCAATAATCATTAATATTTTAACATGGTTTTCAAATGGAGTTTGCTTTCAAATCCTCTTCAACTTCTTCAACTTTCAGATTTTTCAGCTTCGCGAATCTTTCAGCTACAGACACCATTTCAACTCTCAAATGTTCACACAAGTCTCAACTATTTTATGAAAAAAACTGCTTCTTGATATCTATTGTACTTTTTTCATAATCACTGATTATGTTTCACTAGTTTTTCGCTCCGTTTCTGACTTTTACATGAGTGTGTATTGCGTCTGCTAGAGGCGGGGCCTCGCAAGCTAGAGTGTGGGGCATCGCAGAAATCTGGTTTAAAAAGTATGGAACTTCTGTCCTTGCAGCCAAAGTATACACTCTAGAGGCTTCATTTCTTCAGATTAATGAGGGTATGGTTGTGCTGATTGGATTAATGTGTTCATGGAATCCCAGAGTTTTTTAGTTTTGGCGCAAGGAGTGTTTGAGTGACACAACCTCTGTCAAAAGCCCCAAAGGCTCCAATACAAATCTGCCGACATATTTCTCACAAAAATCCACAAGGTACACGTTCTGTCAACGGCCATAGGAGCCGTATTTATTACCGGACAGACATAAAAAGCACATCCACGCGTTCGGTAGAGTCTTGGGTCTCATACAAACGCCGTATTTTTTAGATAGCTGTTATAGTTTTGCGCTGGTTCTCATTTGTGTGAGGTGTGGATTCTGTGTAACTTGCTGCCATGTCTCTGCATTTTGCAGCCGTTAATGATCACAGGTGCGCCGTTGTCGTGGTTACGAGCACTCACACGCTGCAGGATCTGTCTGTGACTCACAGCTGCTCCTATGACCTGATTAGTGGAGTCACATGACGCAGCTATGCTTTCTGTCAACAGACCAATATGATAAAGACACTCGCCCCCCCTCCCCCCTCCACCCTGACCTCTGCTCACTGTTAATCACTCTCAGTCAGTCAGTCTGTCTAATTCTCCTCCCCTCTCCCTCTCTATCTCTTCCTCACCACCCCTCCATTCCTCACCCTCTCACCCTCCCTCCCTCTATCTACACCCCCCCACCCCACCCAATCCAATAGGTGCGCCGTTGTCGTGGTTACTCGCTCACACGCTGCAGGATCTGTCTGTGGCTCACAGCTGCTCCTATGACCTGATTAGTGGAGTCACATGACGCAGCTATGCTTTCTGTCAACAGACCAATATGATAAAGACACTCGCCCCCCTCCACCCTGACCTCTGCTCACTGTTAATCACTCTCAGTCAGTATGTCTGTCTATTTCTCCTCTCTCTCTCTCTCTCCCTCTATCTCTTCCTCACCACCCCTCCCTTCCTCACCCTCTCACCCTCCCTCCCTCTATCTACACCCCCCCACCCCACCCAATCCAATAATTTCAAAATAAAAGCCCCATGGAGGGAATTTTTACTGTAATGTTTGTGATGAGGCCTATTAATTAAAAACTTCTTAGTTTGAATAACAAACATTCTGTTTCCCAACCCCCCTCACCCAATTCCATCATTACAAACTAAAAGCTTCAATGATTATCTGTACCTTAACCATGAAGCGGTTTCGTTGAAATACGCATTGCTCTTTCAAATACTACTATAACCACTACGAATATTACTAGTACTTCTAGTAGAACTACAACTGATACTTCTACTACCATACTACTAGTATTTCTACTGCTATTAATACAACTACTACTAATGTTATTAAAAATACTACTATGGCTAATAGTATCAGTATTCCAGCTGTTTCTACTGCTATTGATACTAAACCGACTTCTACTGCTAGTACTGATACCCAAATTACAACTAACATTACTACAAACAATTTTAAACCTCTTTTTATTCATCTCAGCTTTTGTTATTTCTGTACTTTTTAAAATTCATTTAAGCTCCTGCAACTTCTGTTTTGCAATATTTCACATTTATTTCAGCTGTTTTCATTTCTGCTTTTTCAGCAAATCTATTGAAATTCCTTTCAGTTTCTCCCATTTCTGTATTTTCAGCTATTTGTTGGAATGCATTGAGATGCATTCCAAGTATTGTTCTTCGAATCTTTATTCCGACTTATTATTATGTTTCTTCTATTTCTTCCGCGCCCCCTTTCAACTCCTTCACATTTTCAGCTATTAAAATCCTTCAAATATTAAAATGTTCAGCTCCTTTCTGGCTTGAGGGCTATGACTTTTCAGCTTTCTACCTCTTATGCTTGAATTTATATAAATCAATAATCATTAATATTTTAACATGGTTTTCAAATGGAGTTTGCTTTCAAATCCTCCTAAACTTCTTCAACTTTCAGATTTTTCAGCTTTGCAAATCTTTCAGCTACAGACACCATTTAAACTTTTAAATGTTGACACAAGTCTTAACTATTTTATGAAAAAAACTGCTTCTTGATATCTATTGTACTTTTTTCATAATCACTGATTATGTTTCACTAGTTCTTCGCTCCGTTTCTGACTTTTACATGAGTGTGTATTGCGTCTGCTAGAGGCGGGGCCTCGCAGGCTAGAGTGTGGGGCATCGCAGGAATCTGGTAAAAAAAATATGGAACTTCTGTCCTTGCAGCCAAAGTATACACTCTAGAGGCTTCATTTCTTCAGATTAATGAGGGTATGGTTGTGCTGATTGGATTAATGTGTTCATGGAATCCCAGAGTTTTTTAGTTTTGGCGCAAGGAGTGTTTGAGTGACACAACCTCTGGCAAAAGCCCCATAGGCTCCAATACAAATCTGCCGACATATTTCTCAC
Organism: Gasterosteus aculeatus; assembly: GCF_964276395.1. NCBI lineage: Eukaryota > Metazoa > Chordata > Actinopteri > Perciformes > Gasterosteidae > Gasterosteus > Gasterosteus aculeatus. The sequence continues at coordinate 7,833,531 of NC_135708.1, read as the reverse complement.
AAAAATCCACAAGGTACACGTTTTGTAAACGGCCATAGGAGCCGTATTTATTACCGGACAGACATAAAAACACATCCACGCGTTCGGTAGAGTCTTGGGTCTCATACAAACGCCGTATTTTTTAGATAGCTGTTATAGTTTTGCGCTGGTTCTCATTTGTGTGAGGTGTGGATTCTGTGTAACTTGCTGCCATGTCTCTGTCTTTTGCAGCAGCTCGTTAATGATCACAGGTGCGCCGTTGTCGTGGTTACGAGCACTCACACGCTGCAGGATCTCTGTCTGTGGCTCACAGCTGCTCCTATGACCTGATTAGTGGAGTCACATGACGCAGCTATGCTTTCTGTCAACAGACCAATATGATAAAGACACTCGCCCCCCTCCCCCCTCCACCCTGACCTCTACTTACTGTTAATCACTCTCAGTCAGTCAGTCTGTCTAATTCTCCTCCCCTCTCCCTCTCTTCCTCACCACCATTCCCTTCCTCACCCTCTCACCCTCCCTCCCTCTATCTACACCCCCCCACCCCACCCAATGCAATAGGTGCGCCGTTGCCGTGGTTACTCGTAAACACGCTGCAGTATCTCTGTCTGTGACTCACAGCTGCTTCTATGACCTGATTAGTGGAGTCACATGACGCAGCTATGCTTTCTGTCAACAGACCAATATGATAAAGACACTCGCCCCCCTCCCCCCTCCACCCTGACCTCTTCTCACTGTTAATCACTCTCAGTCAGTCAGTATGTCTATTTCTCCTCCTCTCCCTCTATCTCTTCCTCACCACCCCTCCCTTCCTCACCCTCTCACCCTCCCTCCCTCTATCTACACCCCCCCAACCCACCCAATCCAATAATTTCAAAATAAAAGCCACATGGAGGGAATTTTTACTGTAATGTTTGTGATGAGGCCTATTAATTAAAAACTTCTTAGTTTGAATAACAAACATTCTGTCTCCCACTACGAATATTACTCGTACTTCTAGTACTACAACTGATACTTCTACTACCATACTACTAGTATTTCTACTGCTATTAATACTACAACTACTACTAATGTTATTACAAATACGACTATGGCTAATAGTATTACAGCTGTTTCTACTGCTATTGATACTAAACCTACTATTACTGCTAGTACTACTAATACCACAATTATAACTACTACTACTACTAATATTACTACAAACAATTTTAAACAAATTTAAGCTCCTGCAACTTCTGTTTTTAGAAAATCTATTGAAATTCAGCTTCCCCACTTCCTGTATTTTCAGCAGTTCTTTAAAATAATTTCAGCTATTCTTATGCCTCTATCAACAGCAATTTTTCACTATTCATTTCTGTATTTTTTTGCAATATTTCAAATTTATTTCAGCTGTTTTCATTTCTGCTTTTTCAGCAAATCTATTGAAATTCCTTTCAGCTTCTCCCATTTCTGTATTTTCAGCAATTTCAAATTCATTTCAGCTTTTCTAATATCTATAATTTCAGCAAATGTATTCAAATTCCCTTCAACTTTCTGTATTTTCAGCTATTTTAAAAAGTTCATTTCAGCTTTCAGCTTTTTGCATTCCAACGCATTTTCAGCAGGAAATGCCTTTTCTAGTTCCGACTTATTATTGTTGGAATGCATTGAGATGCATTCCAAGTATTGTTCTTCGAATCTTTATTTCAACTTCTTCTATTTCTTCCGCGGCACCTTTCAACTCCTTCACACTTTCAGCTATTAAAACCGTTCAAATATTAAAATGTTCAGCTCCTTTCTGGCTTGAGGGCTATGACTTTTCAGCTTTCTACCTCTTATGCTTGAATTTATATAAATCAATAATCATTAATATTTTAACATGGTTTTCAAATGGAGTTTGCTTTCAAATCCTCCTAAACTTCTTCAACTTTCAGATTTTTCAGCTTCGCGAATCTTTCAGCTACAGACACCATTTCAACTCTCAAATGTTCACACAAGTCTCAACTATTTTATGAAAAAAACTGCTTCTTGATATCTATTGTACTTTTTTCATAATCACTGATTATGTTTCACTAGTTTTTCGCTCCGTTTCTGACTTTTACATGAGTGTGTATTGCGTCTGCTAGAGTGGAGAGCTCGCGGGCTAGAGGCTGAAGCAGCGCAGAAATCTGGTTAAAAAAGTATGGAACTTCTGTCCTTGCAGCCAAAGTATACACTCTAGAGGCTTCATTTCTTCAGATTAATGAGGGTATGGTTGTGCTGATTGGATTAATGTGTTCATGGAATCCCAGAGTTTTTTAGTTTTGGCGCAAGGAGTGTTTGAGTGACACAACCTCTGCCAAAAGCCCCATAGGCTCCAATACAAATCTGCCGACATATTTCTCACAAAAATCCACAAGGTACACGTTTTGTAAACGGCCATAGGAGCCGTATTTATTACCGGACAGACATAAAAAGCACATCCACGCGTTCGGTAGAGTCTTGGGTCTCATACAAACGCCGTATTTTTTAGATAGCTGTTATAGTTTTGCGCTGGTTCCCATTTGTTTGAGGTGTGGATTCTGTGTAACTCGCTGCCATGTCTCTGTCTTTTGCAGCAGATCGTTAATGATCACAGGTGCGCCGTTGTCGTGGTTACGAGCACTCACATGCTGCAGGATCTGTCTGTGGCTCACAGCTGCTCGCTCCTATGACCTGATTAGTGGAGTCACATGACGCAGCTATGCTTTCTGTCAACAGACCAATATGATAAAGACACTCGCCCCCCCTCCCCCCTCCACCCTGACCTCTTCTCACTGTTAATCACTCAGTCAGTCAGTCAGTCTGTCTAATTCTCCTCCCCTCTCCCTCTCTCTCTTCCTCACCACCATTCCCTTCCTCACCCTCTCACCCTCCCTCCCTCTATCTACACCCCCCCACCCCACCCAATCCAATAGGTGCGCCGTTGTCGTGGTTACTCGCTCACACGCTGCAGGATCTCTGTCTGTGGCTCAAAGCTGCTCCTTGTGACCTGATTAGTGGAGTCACATGACGCAGCTATGCTTTCTGTCAACAGACCAATATGATAAAGACACTAGCCCCCCTCCCCCCTCCACCCTGACCTCTACTTACTGTTAATCACTCTCAGTCAGTCAGTCAGTCTAATTCTCCTCCCCTCTCCCTCTCTTCCTCACCACCATTCCCTTCCTCACCCTCTCACCCTCCCTCCCTCTATCTACACCCCCCCACCCCACCCAATCCAATAGGTGCGCCGTTGCCGTGGTTACTCGTAAACACGCTGCAGTATCTCTGTGTGTGACTCACAGCTGCTCCAATGACGTGATTAGTGGAGTCACATGACGCAGCTATGCTTTCTGTCAACAGACCAATATGATAAAGACACTCGCCCCCCCTCCCCCCTCCACCCTGACCTCTTCTCACTGTTAATCACTCAGTCAGTCAGTATGTCTGTCTATTTCTCCTCCTCTCTCTCTCCCTCTATCTCTTCCTCACCACCCCTCCCTTCCTCACCCTCTCACCCTCCCTCCCTCTATCTACACCCCCCCAACCCACCCAATCCAATAATTTCAAAATAAAAGCCACATGGAGGGAATTTTTACTGTAATGTTTGTGATGAGGCCTATTAATTAAAAACTTCTTAGTTTGAATAACAAACATTCTGTCTCCCAACCCCCCCTCACCCAATTCCATCATTACAAACTAAAAGCCTGAATGATTATCTGTACCTTAACCATGAAGCGGTTTCGTTGAAATACGCATTGCTCTTTCAAATACTACTATAACCACTACGAATATTACTAGTACTTCTAGTAGAACTACAACTGATACTTCTACTACCATACTACTAGTATTTCTACTGCTATTAATACAACTACTACTAATGTTATTAAAAATACTACTATGGCTAATAGTATCAGTATTCCAGCTGTTTCTACTGCTATTGATACTAAACCGACTTCTACTGCTAGTACTAATACCCAAATTACAACTAACATTACTACAAACAATTTTAAACCTCTTTTTATTCATCTCAGCTTTTGTTATTTCTGTACTTTTTAAAATTCATTTAAGCTCCTGCAACTTCTGTTTTGCAATATTTCACATTTATTTCAGCTGTTTTCATTTCTGCTTTTTCAGCAAATCTATTGAAATTCCTTTCAGCTTCTCCCATTTCTGTATTTTCAGCAATTTCAAATTCATTTCAGCTTTTCTAATCTTTTCACCAAATGTATTCAAATTCCCTTCAACTTTCTGTATTTTCAGCTATTTTTAAATATTCAGTGCAGCTTTCAGCTTTTTGCATTCCAACGCATTTTCAGCAGGAAATGCTTTTTCTAGTTCTATTTCTTCCGCGCCCCCTTTCAACTCCTTCACATTTTCAGCTATTAAAATCCTTCAAATATTAAAATGTTCAGCTCCTTTCTGGCTTGAGGGCTATGACTTTTCAGCTTTCTACCTCTTATGCTTGAATTTATATAAATCAATAATCATTAATATTTTAACATGGTTTTCAAATGGAGTTTGCTTTCAAATCCTCCTAAACTTCTTCAACTTTCAGATTTTTCAGCTTTGCAAATCTTTCAGCTACAGACACCATTTCAACTCTCAAATGTTCACACAAGTCTCAACTATTTTATGAAAAAACTGCTTCTTGATATCTATTGTACTTTTTTCATAATCACTGATTAAGTTTCACTAGTTTTTCGCTCCGTTTCTGACTTTTACATGAGTGTGTATTGCGTCTGCTAGAGGCGGGGCCTCGCAGGCTAGAGTGTGGGGCATCGCAGAAATCTGGTTTAAAAAGTATGGAACTTCTGTCCTTGCAGCCAAAGTATACACTCTAGAGGCTTCATTTCTTCAGATTAATGAGGGTATGGTTGTGCTGATTGGATTAATGTGTTCATGGAATCCCAGAGTTCTTTAGTTTTGGCGCAAGGTGTGTTTGAGTGACACAACCTCTGCCAAAAGCCCCATAGGCTCCAATACAAATCTGCCGACATATTTCTCACAAAAATCCACAAGGTACACGTTCTGTCAACGGCCATAGGAGCCGTATTTATTACCGGACAGACATAAAACGCACATCCACGCGTTCGGTAGAGTCTTGGGTCTCATACAAACGCCGTATTTTTTAGATAGCTGTTATAGTTTTGCGCTGGTTCTCATTTGTTTGAGGTGTGGATTCTGTGTAACTCGCTGTCCTGTGTCTGCCCCTTTGCAGCCGCACAGGTGCGGCGTTGTCGTGGTTACGAGCACTCACATGCTGCAGGATCTGTCTGTGGCTCACAGCTGCTCCTTGTGACCTGATTAGTGGAGTCACATGACGCAGCTATGCTTTCTGTCAACAGACCAATATGATAAAGACACTCGCCCCCCCTCCCCCCTCCACCCTGACCTCTACTTACTGTTAATCACTCTCAGTCAGTCAGTCAGTCTAATTCTCCTCCCCTCTCCCTCTCTTCCTCACCACCATTCCCTTCCTCACCCTCTCACCCTCCCTCCCTCTATCTACACCCCCCCACCCCACCCAATGCAATAGGTGCGCCGTTGCCGTGGTTACTCGTAAACACGCTGCAGTATCTCTGTGTGTGACTCACAGCTGCTTCTATGACGTGATTAGTGGAGTCACATGACGCAGCTATGCTTTCTGTCAACAGACCAATATGATAAAGACACTCGCCCCCCCTCCCCCCTCCCCCCTCCACCCTGACCTCTTCTCACTGTTAATCACTCAGTCAGTCAGTATGTCTATTTCTCCTCCTCTCCCTCTATCTCTTCCTCACCACCCCTCCCTTCCTCACCCTCTCACCCTCCCTCCCTCTATCTACACCCCCCCAACCCACCCAATCCAATAATTTCAAAATAAAAGCCACATGGAGGGAATTTTTACTGTAATGTTTGTGATGAGGCCTATTAATTAAAAACTTCTTAGTTTGAATAACAAACATTCTGTCTCCCACTACGAATATTACTCGTACTTCTAGTACTACAACTGATACTTCTACTACCATACTACTAGTATTTCTACTGCTATTAATACTACAACTACTACTAATGTTATTACAAATACGACTATGGCTAATAGTATTACAGCTGTTTCTACTGCTATTGATACTAAACCTACTATTACTGCTAGTACTACTAATACCACAATTATAACTAATACTACTACTAATATTACTACAAACAATTTTAAACAAATTTAAGCTCCTGCAACTTCTGTTTTTAGAAAATCTATTGAAATTCAGCTTCCCCACTTCCTGTATTTTCAGCAGTTCTTTAAAATAATTTCAGCTATTATGCCTCTATCAACAGCAATTTTTCAATATTCATTTCTGTATTTTTTTGCAATATTTCAAATTTATTTCAGCTGTTTTCATTTCTGCTTTTTCAGCAAATCTATTGAAATTCCTTTCAGCTTCTCCCATTTCTGTATTTTCAGCAATTTCAAATTCATTTCAGCTTTTCTAATATCTATAATTTCAGCAAATGTATTCAAATTCCCTTCAACTTTCTGTATTTTCAGCTATTTTAAAAAGTTCATTTCAGCTTTCAGCTTTTTGCATTCCAACGCATTTTCAGCAGGAAATGCATTTTCTAGTTTATGTTTGTGTTTCTCTTGATGAACACACAGACAACGACAGGGAAAGGGAATGCGTGAACTCACTCTGTTATGCAGTGTTCTTTTTCGTGACATCTACAGACAATTAGGATAAACAAGTCCAAATGGACGTGGTTACAAAGCCACAGTCGAATGAGAGACAATAACATGAACGAGCCGGTAGGTCGACTTTGTTTTAAAACAGTGGAAACAAAAACAGTTAGCACATTCAAGCTAAAACCTCACCTAAAATCTCACCTAAAACAACAACCATGCAAGAAAAGGTGCCGATACGCTTAAGAGTAAAATGTAGAAGTGGTGAGTACTTGCCCACTTCGAGCACTGGCGATGCTTTTATATTGTCATTGTGTTATCAGTGGCATAAAATGAAAATTGCAATGATATTGTTCATCACAAATAATGTTAGTGCAATAATCGCACAACACACATTTGACAGCCGTAGAACTGAGCCTCAGTGTTCTCACACGGCAAACAGAGACAAATTGGACCAGCAGGGTTTCAGAAAGCCACACCGTGACTTAGACATTAAGACCTCTTACTGCCATCATCACATCTTCTGCTGCAAACTAAAGACACACCTCTTCAAAGTCCACCTTGACTAAAAGACTAACAAATTGTAGCACTTATATTGTACTTTTAATGGCACATATCTATAGCAAATTGTAACTTGGCTTATTTGATGAAATCACACTTTCTTGTTTCTTGCTCTTCTGAGTTTGTATCCTTATGGTTGAATGCACTTATTGTAAGTTGCTTTGGATAAAAGCGGCAGCTAAATGACATGTTGTAATGTAAAACAGCAGAGCACGGAACTAAAAGAAACTGAATTGCTGCTCCAATAATACAGTCAGAAAATAATTATAATTTGTAACATGACGTATGGAGATACATATGAAAGGCAGGGGAATTATGTATACATTTATAATGTATTTTTCAAGTGGCGCTAGAAAACATCTACAATAATGTCATTATGTGCGAGTCTCTCAGTCAAAACAATAAGATAAGGGTTTGGAGATGATGAAGTAGGTTTGGATCGTGGCCGTCATTGTTTCAACCACATGAGTAAAGAGGATATAATGTCATTGATAGGAGACCAAATGTAAGTGGCATTAAGCTAAATTAAAATGAGTGATTTCTCTAGGTTTGAAAATTATTTCTAAACCAAAGATTCCAAAAGCACACAACTCAAAATATCACATAACACGAATCTAGCTTTTTTTTTTTACACAACCCCAGACGCTATGAGTGACACTTTCTATCCACTGGTCGGTTCAGCGCTTCATGCTTCTCCAAACTCTGAGTAAGAGCTTCCTCTTTCTCAACCACTCCTCCTCATCCAGCCAGCTATCCACCCAACAATCCAGCTATACATTCATCCATCTATTAAGCTTGCAATCCATCAAAAATTCAAGCTTTTCATCCAACCTACCTTATTGAACTGTGTTATTTGTTAATTACAAGTCACCCGTGCTCAAGTTTGAACACAGTAAAGCTTCCTTAAAGGCTGTAAAAAAACTTGTTGAAATGATTGATTAGCCGATAGAGCCAATTAGAGGTGTCAAAAGTATTCAAATTCATTACTCAAGTAGAAGTATAGATATAGGTATAGATAGAAGTACTAGGGTTTAAAACGACTTCTGTAGAAGTTGAAGTATCAACTCAAGTGTTTTACTTAAGTAAAAGTATAAAAGTACTGGTTTCAATACTACTTAATGTATAAAAGTAAAAGTATTGGTAGGGGAAAGAAATCCATTAAGGACAAACTCTCACAGAACATGTCAGTCCGATACAATGTGATCGGAAGGTGCCTTCAGACGATGCTGAAACAACAGAGGGACAAATGTACAGTATAATTTTCCAGTGACGGCTAAATGACATGAGTCGGAGGACGTACATACACATTGATTAGGTCAGGACTGTCAAACACGAAGGTGCGAGGGGGTGGCGCTGACGCTACGCCAAAGTTGTCCACACTCCGGCGGCGAGTTTGAGAAGTATGGATTAGGTAGACTGCAGTGTCTCCCCTAGGTTTACTACTTCATGGGGGGGCACTGAACTGGCAGCGGACGGTTATCAAAACATCGGCCAAATAACTCGTTTCAGACTTCAGACAGAATCCCGTTGTGTTCATTTCTAGAGCCTCACATTAAGACACACATCTTTTTATTCAAGACACTGCGTTGTGCCAGATTGCAAGGAGACTGGGATTGCAAGGAGCTCGGGCATAAAGAAGTATAGGAGGCAAAACTCAACAAGTATAAAGCCTTAAAGCGGATCAGTGCCAGGACCAGTTACAAATCTGCATTCATTATTCTTGCGGGTGTCAGATGTTTTATGGAGCACTTTTATTGAACTTCACAATTATTTAGCGTTTTTTTCCTGCGGTTCCCTTCATCCCTCCACCTTATGTGGTGCTGCTTTCTTCAGGCCAGAGCTAGTACTGCATGAGCTCTGGCAATCCACTGAACAGTTGTTCTCAGGCATTAAACAAATGGATGTAGGGTAAGATCTGAACGACACGGCTCGGTTATAGATTGAACTGATTATTTCTGTCTCTATAGTTGAAAAAGCATAGATTATTGAAACTTTTCTGACTGCACAGGAAGGTCAAAGGGCAGGTTGGGGCAGTTCTTAAGGGGATTTATGGGACTAACATCAAAACGCTCTGCTGCTGCTGGTATTGTGAATTCATGTCAACCCATCAGCCCTTATTTTAGCCATTAAGACACAGAAAAAAAGATACACTGTTACAAAAGAGTTTCCCTGTTATATGGTTGTGATATATATGCAGTGATAAAACATATATCATATTAGATGTACATTTATAATTAAGCTGAAGCTTTTATCCAAAGTTACTTACAATTAGTGCATTCAACCAAGAGAGTACAGATCCAGAAAACAAGAATCAATAAAGTACCATTTCTACACAGCTTGTGCACTACAATGTACTTACAACATGGTTAACACATACGCATACTCATACTGACGGTTACGTTTTGACCATACCTCACATGCGCAGCATGATTACATTGATTTTGTATTGTGGTGCATCATCAACCTGAGATTTTTCCCTGATGATGTTCCCGTTGGTTGTGCAGAACATTTTGTTCATACTCATCTCTAGTAACTCTTATAGATTGCAGTGCTGGCAGAGAATTAACATAATCCTCTTTGCTCTTTGTTCGTATAACTCCCATCATGGCCTTCCCAGATGCAAGAAAGAGACAAACACATCGGGCTGAAAAAGGAATTCACTGACCTGATGTTAATGTATCAATAAAAAGCAAATGGCTATTTACCTAGTTCTCCCGCTAAATAATCCTGCACCAAAATGATTATGTCATTATTATGACATGTGATTTAAGTTCGTGAAATAACATAATTTATATACAGTCCCCTCCAAAATTGGAACGGTAAGGAAAATTCCATTATTTTTGTTGTTCACTGAAGACATTTGGATTTAAGATCAAAAGATGAGTATGAGACAGGAGTTCAGAATTTCAGCTTTTATTTCCTGGTATTCACATCTAGATGTGGGCGACTGTGGGTGAGTGGGGAGCACGGTCGTCCTCCAATCAGAGGGTTGTGGGTTCGTTCCCAGTCCTGGCTAACCCGCATGTCGATGTGTCCATGGGCAAGACACTTAACCCGACATTTCTCCTGTAGCTGCGACTACAGCGTATGAAAGTTAGTTCCTGATGGGCAGGTGTCACTGTGTATGGTTCTCCTGTCATCAGTGTATGAAGGGGTGTGAATGGGTGAATGATGTCATGTAGTGTTAAAGCGCTTTGAGTGGTTGGAAGACTAGAAAAGCGCTATACAAGTACAGTCCATTTACCATTTACCATGTGTTAAACAACTCATAACATACCAACCTTTGTTTGAACCCACCCATTTTTCAAGTGAGCAAAAGTATTGGAACAAATAATCATTAATAAATGAATAATTAATTAAAGTAAATAACATTTAATATTTGGTGGCATAACCCTTGCTTGCAATAACTGCCCCAAGCCTGCGACCCGTTGACATCACCAAACTGTTGCATTCTTCATTTGTGATGCTGTTCCAGGCTTTTACCGCAGCTTCTTTTAGTTCTTGTTTGTTTCGGGGTGTTTCTCCCTTCAGTCTCCTCTTAAGGAGGTGAAATGCATGGTCTATTTGGTTAAGGTCAGGTGATTGACTTGGCCAGTCTAAAACCTTCCACTTTTTCCCCCTGATGAAGTCCTTTGTTGTGTTGGCAGTGTGCTTTGGGTCATTGTCCTGCTGCATGATGAACTTTCTCCCGATTAGTTTCAATGCATTTCTCCGTAAATTGGCAGACGAAATGTTTCTGCACACTTCTGAATTCATTCTGCTGCTACCATCATCGGGTACATCATCAATAAATATCAATGATTGTGTTCCAGAACTTTTGCGGCTCATCTCTGTACTTCTTTGCAAATTCCAATTTGGCCTTCTGATTCTTACTGCTGATGAGTGGTTTGCATCTTGTGGTGTGGCCTCTATATTTCTGCTCTCTGAGTCTTTTTCGAACAGTGGATTGTGATACCTTCACCCCTGCACTGTGGAGGTCGTTGGTGATGTCACTAACTGATATTTTGGGGGTTTTCTTCACAGCTCTCACGATACTTGTCATCAACTACTGTTGTTTTCCTTGGCCGACCTGTTCGACATCTGTTACTCAGTACACCAGTAGTTTCTTTCTTTTTCAGGACATTCCAAATTGTTGTGCTTGCTATGCCCAATGTTTGTCCAATGACTCTGATCGACTTTCCTTCTTTTCTCAGCTTGACAATGGCTTGCTTTTCTCTCATAGACAGCTCTCTGGTCTTCATGTTGGTTTATCCTTTTTAACAGGATTGCAGTCTTAATAGGTTTGAACCAAGGGTGAAAACTTAGACTAGTCATGCAGAGCTATTTAACAACCAACCTAAAAGGCAACACCTGGGCAACAAGAAACACCTGTCAGTCACATGTTCCAATACTTTTGCTCACTTGAAAAATGGGTGGGTTCAAACAAAGGGTGGTATGTCGTGAGTTGTTTAACACATCTAGATGTGAATGCCAGGAAATAAAAGCTGAAATTATAGGCACATTTTAGCTTGAATTGATTTATTTAATTCAAATGTGCTAGATTACTGTGTACGCCATTAGCAATGGCAAATGTTATGTAAAAAAGATACACAAAATAACTTCTTTAAAAAATGAGTTTTAATCAAGGTAAAATGAGCATTCCATGCAAACAACATTTGAATCAGAATGAGGGGTCTGCAGAGATCACAGTCTCCTATAGCTCAACTACAGTGCATAGTGGCAGGACTACAGTGACCTTTTCTTTGGTCTTACTTAAATGCACAGAGGATGTTTTAACCACACATCTTCTAGCAATGCGCTCAACTGGCAGAAATGATGCTGGGTATGACGTGTCTGTTCCCTGCAAGCCCCAAACTTCTATTGGCTTTCCATAAAAATGTCTGTCCGGGTGGGGATGAAGCCAGGAAACTTGTGCAAGAACATGTTTAAATGCCGTACCCTTTGACACAACATTACTAACAATAAACTGCTTTATAATGGCTGGTCGTAGTTCTGCTAGAGGGTCAAGGACGGGTTCCTCAAAACTGTAGTGTTTCCACACCACTTAGCATAAACATATGCTGACCTTTATGCTCTGCATCTATCGATTGAGTAAGTTACATTCATATATGTTACCCGTTTACATGTCATGGCAGTCAACCTCAGTGACACAAGAGTACATCTGATGATACATTGTAAACACTGCATGTATGTCAGACTCATCCTAAAATACTGGTCCTTCCCTATAACAATAACCTCGTATGTGATTGGAGGACCCTTAGACTCATCGTCCAATCACGTGTGAGGTCATAGGCATGACTCATACAGCAGTACTTGCAAGATGAGCATACAAACAGACACGTGTGTGTTACTATATTCAGAAGAACTGTATCTCCAGTTACTTTGTTTGGTTTTTTCTGGTTCGTGAATAATGGCTGGACGACGTCTCGCGTTCAACTCGCCTTCAACTCCTCTCCGCGGTCAGCAATTTTCGGCCAGTCCGCAGACAGACGAGAAGAAACTGCTGAATGCTCTCAGTGGATTGTCTCGTCAACTCCAACAACAAACTGCCGATATCAACGAGCGGTTCGCTCCACTGGAGCGTTCGGGACTCTCCAGGTTGCTGTCCATAGAGAAGAGGTTGGCGGCTCTGGAGTCGGGAGGAACTGACTCAAAGAAGAGGAGACGGGCGCACAATCCCAAGATAGCGGTAAGAATATGTTCAATGACTGCAAGCTAAGCTAAAAGTAGCGTAGCCTAAAACGAAAGCTAAGAGTAGCCTAGTAGCCTTACAAGTGAGCAGAAACAGCTTTATTAAAGTGTATTTTCTTTGCCGTGTCGTTTACAGGAAGCGGTGCGCCGTCTTCACAACTCCGTTTCTCCTTCCTTGTTAAATGTTACTGTGACTTGCGTTTGATTTTTTTTATTCATACCACACTCATTTAATTGTTTTCCAGCCGCCTGTAAGACGTATTTTGAGACGGTACGCAGGAGCTTCAGGTTTTCCCAGCCGGAACACTCATTCCGGGCGGAAGCTGCAAAGAATTCAGCGCGGAGTCGAGCGAGAAGAAAGAGGGTAAGAGTTTATTTGCTTACTTTTTTCAGGTGCATTGATAGATGTGTTGTGTCCATACGGATCGTATCGCACAGTACTGATTCATTGTTGTTTTTACAGCTGCTGGAATCGAGACAAAGTGTGCTGGCTGTTGACGAGGTGGAACTCTGGAAATCCGCCACCGTAGAGCTCATGTCGGACAAAGAGCATGGCGATGTTGCCGGGGTCTCGGGGTGGATTGTACGGTCGCCGGCATTTCGTTGGGTCGCCGGCATCCTCTAACGGGACTGCAGCTTTGCGGACAGTTTACTGAGCTGTACTTTTTTAAACCGCCTTTACCCAAGTGTGGGCAGATCCTCACTTTGTATATAGTTGTTGTTTGTATGTTGTTAATAAAGCTCTTTCTTTGCATAAACATGTTCCTGGCAAATGTTCATTTTCTCTATAAATTCATTGATGTCCTGGGTGGTATCCTAATAATAGCGTAGTAGCCTACATAGGATAACAATGAAATTAATATACAGCATAATATGAATTTATAAATATATATATAAATAAAATGAGGTGGGTGACCAATAGCGACAGATCTGCCAACCAATCACGAGTGATTTTACTTGTTTGAAAGTTGTGGTTTCATCCAATTAGGAGTAAGGATATTCAAGCCCGCTCGGCCACCCGCGGTTTCGCTGCATTCATATGCTAATTCGGGCTATTCACACCTCCGCCAGCTCTCCACATACGTCATGGTTCGTGTCCGACAATTTGTGGCACAGACAAACGCGACGTGCGCGGATTGCAAATTGTCGGAGACGGTCGGAAATTAGGGAGATTTACGGGCATTTACAGGGACGAAAATCTCACTTTTCATGCAGTGTATGGACCAATGTTCAAATAAGCCGTCTGTCCAAGTACAAAAGGAAAGTTTCCCCGATTTGTTCAGTTCAGCCATTGGTACGATTATTATCTCCCAAGGAAGATTTGTCACATGATCGCGAGTGGAAGAAGCTGGCATGACAAAATCATGCTAACTTGCACATCTGTCTGACAGCACCTACGCATGTATGTGCACACAACATACACGTTTCCACTTCCTGTAAGATCAGTTAGGACTGAGCCGCAGCATAGAATAGAAAAAGCCTGACCACAAAACGAAGAAGCTGCCAGATAATGAGAGCAATGAACGCTGCATTCAAGAAGTGCGTCCTACCTGAGTGACTTTCTCTGTGACGTGGTGTGTCCGGTCGATGAGTTTGCAGGGAGCTATGATGTCCATCTCCCCGCTGGGCAGGGCAATGAGTGGGTCCGGTTTGAAATCCACAAAGTTGAGGGTGATGTGAGGGATTTTGGAAATGGTGCGGTACCGCATGAGGTCCGAGTCCGACGTGGAGTTCAATATGTTCGCTTTGCTGTTAACCGCGCCTGAAAAAACACGCACAGAGCATCAGGAGAGGGGATGATAGAAAGAGGGCTGAGAAGCTGTTATTTTTCATTTCCTTTGCATCCACTTGCTCACCCGGCCGGACACTCCCTCTGCAGTTCTTGCGGTCCCAGTCGGGCCTCAGGGCCTCGATCTCGTCCACAGAGGAGGCGCGACGCATGCTGTGGAAGCTCTCGTGCGAGCGGCTACACGACAGGGAGCAGTTGGAGCCCGAGCCGTCCGGGTTCAGGCTGAGGCGGTGGTGAGGTGCCACACAGGGGGAGGACTGGGTCAGCGCATCCACCCGGTGGGCTCTGTGTGGAGGAGGAGAAGGACTGGGTGCAGGAGGGTCAGGGCCCAGTAAGGTGCACTGGTCTTCCTGTTGGTCTTCTGGCCAACTCTGTAGGGCTGACCTAGGAAACAAGGAAGGGGATGGTGGTATGTACATTTGGGAGTCATTAAACTGCATGTTTAAGGTGAGGGTGAGTCTATATACTTCAATATTAATGCTATTAGAACTCAGTGCTGCATTTGATACTGTCGACCACTCAATACTTTTGGACAGGTTGGAAAACTGCGTGGGGCTCTCAGGCACAGTCTTAAGCTGGTTCAGGTCATATCTACAAGACAGGAACTATTTTGTTTACATTGGTGACTTCGTATCAGAAACAACCGACGTAACGTGTGGAGTCCCCCAAGGTTCGATCTTAGGGCCGACTTTATTCAACATCTACATGCTTCCACTAGGACAAATCATGCAAAAAAATAAAATTGACCACCATTGCTACGCTGATGACCCAAATCTATGTAGCGCTATCACCAAACGACTACCGCCCCATAGATCTTCTGTGCCAGTGCATTGAGCAAATCAATGCACTGGCACCAATCAAACCAATCAAAGACTGGATGTGTCAAAATTTCCTACAACTAAATGAAGACAAAACTGAGATCATTGTATTTGGTGCTAAAAAAGAAAAGTAACCCAACACCATCACTCTCTTTCCCTGAAAACATCAATTAAAGCCAGAAATCTGGGGGTTATTATGGATTCAGATTTACACTTGGAATGTCACATCAAATCAGTAACAAAATCGGCCTACTACCACCTCAAAAATGTAGCACGACTTCGAGGGCTCATGTCAGCTCAAGACTTAGAAACACTTGTACATGCCTTTATAACTAGTAGGCTAGACTCTTGTAATGGTCTCCTTGCAGGTCTTCCAAAACAAACAGGCAGCTCCAGCTTGTTCAGAACGCTGCTGCTAGAGTTCTAACAAAGACCAAAAAATGTGAGCACATTACACCAATTCTTAAATCCTTACATTGGCTCCCAGTATGTCAGAGAATTAATTTCAAAATCCTACTGCTCACATATAAATCACTACATACGTTAGGGCCAAAGTATATCACTGATATGCTTCCACTACATAAGCCTTCAAGATCACTAAGATCTTCTGACACCAATCTATTAGTGATTCCCAGAGTAAATACAAATCATGGGAAAGCATCATTTAGTTACTACGCAACAAACAGCTGGAATAAACTTCCTGAAGATTTAAGACTTGCCCCAACTCTGACCACGTTTAAAACAAGACTGAAAACCTTTATGTTCAGCTTCGCCTTCTGCTAAATTTTACCTACATTGCACTTTAACCTCTGCCTTTAATTAAACAATTTAAATAAGATTTTAATCTATAATTTTATTTGCTGTTTTTAATTGTCTTTTAATTCCTGCATTTCATTTCACTACATTGTATGAAATGTTATGATGTGAAGCACTTTGAGTCTGCCTTGTGTATGAAAAGCGCTATACAAATAAAATTGCCTTGCCTTGCCTATAATAAAAAAGGAAAGCTGCTGGTTTTGGCCAACAATGACCTCTGAGGTCTTTCTAGGAGGAAAGTAGACAGAAGGTTCCTAGCAAGAAGTGTCGAGACTAATTTACTAGAAGTAGTTTATATTAGCTTTAGAACCTAATAATAGATTAAAGTGAATACAATCCAGATATGGCAAAAATGGCCCTACAATGAAGGTGTTATGAGATTTAGAGGTGTATGTTCAACTCATAGGATTTCATTTGCACAATATTCACAATCAAAATGTTTAAATATAAATGTGTTGAAAATACCTCAGCTGAACGATTCTACATCAAAGCCAGATAAATGTTCATTAGAATTGAGGATGACGGAACATTTTATTTTTTTAATGCAAATTCATAGACCCTTTATAGGACTCATGAGTGTGAGACTTATCCAAAAGAAGCAGCTGGGCTAAGCAATCTCCTTGTCCCCAACATGTCCCTCACAGGGCCTACCTGCTGCCAACGATTTGCTCTAGCTGTAAAGAGGGAAGAGGCAGGAACTCCCCGAGGCCTAAGTGGTGTTCTGGGTGCAGCACAGGTGTAGCAGTAGGGACGTGAGCCCCCTCTGTGTCGTCCAGAGACACTTTGCTGTTGGACAACGAGCGCAGCAGGGGAAGACGCAGCTTGAAGCCTCGTGGACGACCTGGAGAGGAGGAGGAAGAGAAAGAGGAGGGAGTATTTCCAATATTATTCTGGCGCAGGAAGGAGAGGAGTTGAGAACTGCAAGGAAAAGTATGAATCAAAGATAAAAACTCATAGGCATAGGATATGGGAGAATGTTCCAGGTATTGGAGGTGTTAAAGGTCAGAGGGGGGGTGGGGGGGCAGACCAAATACAGCTTTAAAAGCAATCCAAAGGTATGTCGAAGAAATGCATGTTGAGTCTTTTCTTAAACTGCTGGCTAAGGATAAACGTCAGACAATGTCGGACACCGTAGCTTTCTCTGGCCCCCTCCTAAACTTGACCAGTGACAACATGTACAGCCGCATGTCGTCATTCTGCCGCTGGTTGTCGAGGTGGTGCCCAGTAAATAATTTGGGCTTCGTTGATCACTGGAAGACGTTTTGGGGAGAGCCTGGTTTGATTAGGAGGGACGGCATCCATCCCACTTTGGGAATCTTCTACTGGTCTCTTGGATCCGATTCCGACCAAGCTGCTTAAGGAAGTTTTACCTTTAGTTAGCACATCCTTATTAGATATTATGAATCTGTCTTTGTGGACAGGACATATACCACAGTCCTTTAAGGTAGCTGTAATTAAACCTCTTCTTAAGAAACCTACTCTTGCTCCAGAGGTGTTGGCTAACTACAGACCTATCTGTAATCTTCCCTTCCTCTCTAAGATCCTTGAGAAATCCGTCGCAAATCAATTATGTGACTTTCAACAAAACAATGCTTTGTTCGAGGATTTCCAGTCAGGATTTCGAGCGCATCACAGTACAGAAACAGCACTGGTGAAAATTACGAATGATCTTCTACTTGCATCGGACCAAGGACTCATCTCTTTTCTTGTCTTGCTGGACCTCAGTGCCGCATTTGATACCATAGACCATTGTATCCTGTTGCAGAGACTAGAACATTTAATTGGTATCAAAGGAACTGCACTCAGCTGGTTTAAATCCTACTTATCGGATCAATCCCAGTTTGTGCTTGTAAACGGTGAATCCTCAAAGACCACCAATGTTGGTCACGGAGTCCCACAAGGTTCTGTACTTGGACCGATTTTATTTTCCCTCTATATGCTTCCTTTGGGCGATCTTATCAGGAAACACCGCATAAACTTCCATTGTTATGCAGACGATACTCAACTGTATCTGTCGATCAAGCCAGAAGAGACGGACCAGCTAGTTAGACTTCAAGAATGTCTTGGAGACATCAGAACTTGGATGACCGGCAACTGTCTGATGCTAAACTCAGAAAAAACGGAAGTTATCCTGATAGGCCCAGAGCGCCTTCGAAGCCAGCTGTCACGTGATACAGTTTTTATGGATGGAATTGCTCTGGTACTCAGCAGCACCGTCAGGATTCTGGGAGTTCTCTTCGACCAGGATATGACGTTCAACTCGCATATAAAGAAGACTTCAAGGACTGCCTATTTTCGTCTACGTAACATATCAAAAATCAGGAACTTCCTGTCTCAAAGAGATGCAGAAAAATTAGTTCATGCGTTTGTCACTTCCAGACTGGACTACTGTAATTCTTTGTTATCGGGCTGCTCTTGTAAATCTCTTAAGCCTCTCCAGTTGATTCAGAATGCTGCAGCACGTGTATTAACAAGAACTAAGAAAAGGGATCATATCACGCCTGTATTAACTTCTCTGCACTGGCTCCCTGGCTTAGGTTAGCCCGGACCAGCCCTTAATTAAGCTGCTATAGGCTTAGACTGCCGGGGGACAGAGCTCCTCTCTCACGCTCTCGTTCTACCATAATTCACGTTTTATTAATGCACACGACTAATTCAGCTTCTTTCCGGGAGTTTTTTTTGTGCTTTCTCCCCTAGCAGGTCTTAGTAGATCGTAGTTCCTTCTGGACCCTGGTCCTGCCGTGGCCCTGCTGACGCCTGCTGCTGCCATCATCATTATTATTTTAGATATTAATCATATTACTGTACTCGTAAACCAACATTACCCTCTCCTAAAGTCTCTGTGCTCTCCCTCCCCACAGGCTTCTGTAGATGGTGGTTCTATCTGATGGTGGTTGCCCCTGCAGTGGTCCTGCTGTGCGCCTGGCTTACTACTCACAATTACTTGAATCATTTCTGTCATAGGAATTGCATGTATTATACATTGTTTATTCCATACACATGGCATCCATTGTAGTCTGTGACATTTTAAGTCACCAAAGCCATTAAACTTTCTGTACCTATTGTACTGAATGAATAGTTACGGCCTATTTTATTCCTTCATTGATGTTCGATATTGATCATTTTAACAGAGACTCCTAACAGAGGTCATTGCACAGCTGTAAAAACATCAGAGAGGGACTGAGCACTCATGGGTATCTACCGGTGACGAGCCAGGTGGGTAGGCGGTGGTTGAGCTCCTGTTTGTGGTCTAGGAGTACTTCCTCTGTCATGCCCTCGAAGTTGAGGATGAACATTATGACCATGCCATCTTCATTCTTCACAGGCACCACGTCCACCATACAAGGGAAGCACTGACCTGCGTGTAAAGAGAAAGAGAATGATAACGCTGCGTCGGACTGATGGCATTAGGTCCAGAAAGTTAGTGCATTAATGCTAAAACAGCTAAATAGGAGTGAAATGAGACCACATGTGATAGGGAGTGGCTATTTAGATTAGGTCTGTAGGCCTAGATACTTCGTTCTATACACAGCAGCAGGACTGGAAGCTAAACAAGATGCTATTCTTGTTTAGACACAATATAAACCCACAAAGCTTCACAATACCCATGGAAACACACACACACAGTGAGAAAAGTCTCATTAAAAATATAATGGAGATGATCTGGAAGCATCCACAAAACATAAGGAGAAAGGAGAAATTTAAATGTTTGTAAAGACATTGTTTACATAGTACAACAGGATGGACACATAAACTTGTGCTAATTTACTCCGTTTCACTTTCCATAAATTAAGCTAAGGTGAAATGCAGGTGCGTTTTCAAAATAAAAGCTCACCTGTCCATCACCTTTTTGATAATTTAAGAGAGCTACTTTGTTTGCCCTGAAAATGTATTTTTCTTTACACGTTCTCCTTGTGATGTCTCCTATGACTCGTCCTGTCTCTTACCTGGACCAGATGGCGAACGACCCGCTCTGCAAACAGCAGCTTTTTACATCCAACGCAGTATTTTGCACTACGCCATGTACAGTGTCTCTCATGCACGCCTGCCTCACTCACTCACTCCCCTGCCAATCATCATCATCAGCATCATCACTGGAGAGTGGGCCAAAATCCGATTGGAGCACAACGTAATCCCAACGCAGGAGGGGAGAAATGTGAAACACAGGGAATACTAAAGGATTACACCATCTGGCCATATCTTGCAGAGAGAGTGAGTGTGTGTGTGTGTGTGTGTGTGTGTGTGTGTGTGTGTGTGTGTGTGTGTGTGTCTGTACCCATGCATGCTTATGTGCACGTGTAGGTAGATAAGCTGTCGGGTCATTCATGCTGTGACACTGGATTCAGCCAAACCTGCAGACATGTGCCACCACTGTACTAATGTTTGTTGGGGTTTTTTGGCGGTTCATGTGCGAACATTGCTAAGATCACAGAAGGCCAGATGCGAAAAGGTTGTGATACGACCAGAATCATTAGAACATTTGTCACAACTCAATGTATCAAGGGGGTGGTTATTAAGGGGGATATTTTGTGTTGTGCTGACTCAGCAGGCAGTCAATGGCGGTATAAGAAAAATAGAGGGCTCACTCTCAACAATCTGGAACATTTCCTTGGTTACATTCCTCTCCACTGATTGTTTTCATGCGCAACTTTAAATACATTTCCAACTATTAGTGCTCTATTCTGTGTGTTTTACTTCATTATTTATCTGTGTGTGAGTGTGTGTGTCCTAAATTTTCGGCACATCAAAACGTTATACTGTTGAAAATTTCCCCCGAGAGTATCCAAAATGCATAGAGCTCGGCAGTCAACAGGGCAAGTGACATTTTATCCAAATGCTCAGGCTGGACGACTCAGCGTGGACCGGTTGATAATCTGATTTAGCGTTACTGATTTATGAAGCTTTAGGAGATTATCACAATGCACTAAAACATATCCAAAAAAAAAAAACAGAGTGAAAACAGCTCACCGAGGAAGGTCGAAAGATCATATGACACAGTGGGATCAACATAGAGAGGAGAATAAAACAAGAAAACGTTATAAGTAAAGGACTATGCAGATTACTGTACTATTCCAACACTTTTACAGGCTGTGGTATTTGTGGGACAGGAACACTGAAAATAAAATTTGACAAAATACTTCACTGTAATTGGTCACTTCTAATGAGACATATTATAACAATATGCAAGCCTCTGCTGTGTTTGGTCTGTCAAGAAGGATTGCAATGTTTCAGATAGTATCACAAAGACGGCTTGGATCTACAATAGCTAACCTGCTCCAACAATCCTCAAAAGCACATGTGGATTTACAAAAAGGAGAAATTCAACCAACTGACCCTTACAAGCCTTTAAACCACTCAACGAGGTCAGGTGGATTAACTGAGGGCTTTCACAAACTCTGATTGAAGTTGTATAACTGTATGATAAAATATACTTCATCGTCACCATGGAAAATTGTGCCGTGGTCAACTTGCACCCCAAAGACAAATAAAAAAAATAAACAGAGAAATAAATACATTAGTATTACAAAAATAGGAAATAATGATAGTACCACATAAGACATAATGCTTAAACTGCCTTCTTAAGTGTTTTCTTGTTCGAGGTTCGGGTTAGGGGAAAAGACGGCTTCATCTGGAATCATGCAAGGAAGTGAGGGAGGAAGGATGAAAAGTTGGCAGATTGAGGGAATGAGGAAAGGTAGGAGAGAAAAAGGAAAAAAAAAGAAGAAAGCATGAAAAAAAATTATAAGTTGGAAGGTGGAATGATTCAAGCGCTGAAAGATGAGGAGAGAAAGAGAGACGTCAGTAGAATCCAGAAAGATCTCATGAAAGGGTAAGTGAAGAAGGAGCAACGAAAGAGGATCGGTCAGGGAAGCTTACTGAACTGAATGTCACTCAATATTGACATGATGGGAAGGATCAACTGAGTTTAGCAGGGTGTCACCTGACCACTGCCCCGCCACTCTCCTCCCGAAGTTGAGACTTAGGGAGAACGCTGCACCATTTTGTCAGACCACAACTCTGACAGATCCTCCCACAAGACAACTCCCCAGAAAGTCAGTCAGGGATGTTTTAGCAGCTATTTTCTCTTTTTTAACCTAAGAAAGACAGAGAGGTTAACCGCTGATACTGATTAGAAATCAGTAGCTTAATATCTGCGAAAAGGCAAATGGATTAATGGATTAGGAGAAAAGATGAACCACCTCCTCACTTCTGGGCTGACGTGAAGGGAGGGGTCTGTTAAGAGAGTCAGACATTCTAATAGCATTATCTATGTATTATTTAATATTCTAATTGGTATGTACATATACATTTTAGGATATCAATCTAGCATAGGTGGGTTGAAATAATGCTCCTTATGCTCATTTAAATAGTACTGAATTGCCATTATTAGCAAGGTGTTTACTTGCTTACTTCTAAATTTGTGTCTTTACGGGCACAGAAGGGTGCATTATAAGTATACAGTATACATAAACACTAATGATGGGTCATAGTCACTCTGGGAATATTAAATGTCTGAAGAACTTGACAGTAAAGCAGAAAGCAATCATGCCAGATGTAGGATGCCAGAACTATGTAGGATATTTAATTTGTGATTCGTTTCAAATAGCAACCTTCTCCCCTTGAAATAAAATACATTTGCAGAGAATCTGAAACCCGCCAAAAAGAAATTAAAAGAGTAACTTCTTAGTGAGGAGTACTGACGAAGAGAACGTGGTGGCCTTGTAGAGGACCATATATATCTGGCTCCCACTAGTTTATAGTTCACTTATGGAGCTCACGGAGACTGGATGGATTTTTATCAATTTATTTTTAGTGAGTACTCGTATGTTATATGTTAACATATATTAAATGTTCAGGGTAAATGTCGTAAGAGGACAGGATGTCAACACCCTCACACACACACATGCATCGCATTTATAGACACTCATTTATAGACACTCTCTGCATCATGGATGTCCATCCCGGGAGTGGGATCCCTCCTCTGACGTTCTCCCTAAGGTTTCTTCCCTTTTTTCCCTCTAGGAAGGTTTTTTTCATTTTTTGGGGAGTTTTTCCAGTGCCGATGGTGGGTTTCGGGACATAGGGGGTTGTATGTGTACAGACTGAAAAGCCCTCTGAGGCAAATTTGTAATTTGCAATTTTGGGCTATACAAAATAAAATGAATTGCATTGAATTGAATTGAATCGCTCTTCCACAGTTGGGAGAAAAAAGTTCAATAAAACATCTGCGGATCCACTGGGTCGGCTTAAAATATCCTACAAGCTGGCTGGCTGCGGGCCAACTGGAAAAGCTTCTTAATGTTCCGAGCCACGTTCAGAGCCGAAGGAACCCCTGATTAAATCCAAAACACTCAGGCTGAGTCGGCAGCGCTAATTGCGTAATGGCTTGATGGTGTCAGTCCTCACAGAGAAAATATAATTTGGGTTAAATGTGTGAATCTTCACTGGCACCATGAATCGATTAGCTATCTACCATTAACCCTTAATTCTCTATGTATCTCAATGCATCAGATCCCCAAATTTCCATATTACTGCTTACAACTATTTTTTCATCAGTTAATACAAGCAGTGAGGTAAACCTAAACTGTCTTAGTTGAGAAAAGAGGTTCATCTGAGTTTAATTTAACGGTGTTAACACAATAAAACTAATAATTATTGTTGTCATTGGTTCTAGCCCACTCAGTGGAGCATGATGAAGTGGTAAACGCAGCAATCGACATGTTGCCAGGGGTTCAAATTAGGCTGTTCTTATGGACTGAACTCTTATGAAATCTGTCCATTCTATGTTGAGCTTTGAAAAGCGACCCTCGCAGGACACTAGGTGGCAGCACACAACAACGTTTCCATTGTGGTTCCTTTACAGCGATGTGCATCGTGTTTAATGAGGGTGGATGCACACATTGGCCTCTGTGAGCAATGGTTCAGAAGAGGATGTAGAGGGGGACTTTAACTACACAGCTCTGAGCACCGCACAGACCTGTGTGTCTGGGGGCGCTTGGCATTTTTCCTGTGGGTGTGAATGTCACATCGGCTGTTAATATTGATGTTGACCCCCCCAAACAACTCCCCCTATGCAGTGTCCCTCCGTTCTTGCCCACCAACTGTTCAATAATACGTGATGCAACATTATTCCATCTTTCAAATTGATAGCGCACGCACACAGACACACACGCACAACTACATTCAAATGGCATGTGGTTGACCCCAGGAGCCTTTTTTTTAGATCGTTTAAGGATGAGAATCTGTGGACAAATCACTCCAGGCAGTAATCAGCTGCATGTACCTCCAATAGAGACAAATAGCACTGAGCTGTGTGTTTACCTGGCACAGTAGCTGAAGGTATTGTCCTGGTTGGGATGTGTGTGTGTGTGTGTGTGTGTGTGTGTGTGTGTGTGTGTGTGTGTGCGCTTTGAACATGTACATGCTGAATATCAAATGTGCGTTTATGTTGCTGATACGTCAAAAGACTCATTCTGCCCTGTTGGTAGGAAGTATGAAATGACACTGGTGGGGCCACTTGTGTTTGACTTATGCTGAGAGGTTGATAGACCTCCAGGCTGACAGCAAGGAGATCCATTAGAGCAGCTGTCCTGGACATGGTGACTGTGTTCTTGAGTGGACTACTAACCCATAGCATTGTATTTTATTTTATTCCTCATCGATTGTCGTACGGTCTGCTGTTACGCACCAACCGCCAAGTCAAATTCCTTCTACGTCTGACATATTATGGCAATAAATGTTTCCTGATTCCTGAATGAGTGGAGAGGCAAAGATTTGACTGATTGAGCCCTAATTCACTACTGTATGGATTGTCTGGTGGGAAAGAATCTTGGAGTTGTCTCAATATATGATGATATGAGTTGTCTCAAAGTATTATTACACAATATAGTAGACTCAAAGTATCCCAGAATGAATCGTCAAAAGCAGTGCCTCACTAATGAGGCAATTAAGGTTAAATGGCAGATGGAGTGGAGCAGAGAGCAGTGCGATGCAGATGAACCAGAGAGTTAACGTGAGCAGAGCAGCACAGCACAGACAAAGCAATTTAAATTTAGCTAAATTCCTCAACTTTCCTCACGGCAAAACAGGTATCAGTTTCTGTGGCGCTGTTTTGCTGATCATTTCACAGTGGGACGATTTGAGCGAATGATTCCATAGGAAAACATACAGCTGTCTCTTGATCCATCCTATGCATTTCCTCCCAAGTAAAAGAGCCTGGTAATAGGCATTATTTGTATGGCATTATGAATTAGATTTGCGTACAGGGGTCTCTTGAGTTTGAAATGAAAGAACAAATGCAGACGGCAGATTGGTAAACCACGATCAACCTCCAACACATTTAGGACCCAATTAATTTGAGAGAAGAATATTTTCCATTAGAGCATATATTAGGTCAAAACTAACTACAGCTCACAAGAAGCAAGCCCACATTTCAATTACATTTTGCTTGTGAGATGTTTCCAACTGTCCATTGATCTTATAGTAAGTTAGTCAATGCATTTGTGCAGGCTGTGGTTTGACATGTCCTAATTGGGTTAGTAAAATACGGCAAATTAAAGCTCCACGGGATCATTAGCAGAGAGACACTTGATTTTACTGTTCCCAGGGAGGAGCTCCACAATTAAAGGACTTAGTTCACACTTTGTCCCTGCTCTTTTTGACATGTTTCATTGTGTTACGGGAGGCAGCGTGCATGTTAAACTTGTGCAGTGTGCAATTTTCATGAGAAATCCGAGGAGAAAGGGAAGCGTGCATCTTTGCAAGGTAAATTACTTAACACACTACTCAGGGTAAAACCTTTAGTGCCCAGATGGAGGTAGAGTCTAAAGGCCGTCAGTAATATACCAGTTAACGTGTATTTGAAGCTCTGCAGGAATAAAAAATTCCAAATTTTAGTCAAAGACACGGTTGACGTTTTAATGACTTTTTAGGTGGGGCCGGAATGATCAGCGCGTCCAAATGAGGTCGAAGCTCAATGACTTAAGATTGGCTAAGTTGGCAGGGAACTGCCAACTGAGTGTAACACACTCAAGGACAAACTCAGAGCATGGACTCAGGAACATCATACACCATAAATGTGCTGATGATGCACCAGCTGGTTAGCTCCATAGAACAATATGAGAAGGATTGATTGTAAAGCCTCTATTTTCCAGTAGCTCCTTGCAGGATGCGGATTAGACACAAAACCGTTACTTGAGATTGATTTCCATATGATCAACTGGATGAGTGATTGGAGGGGAGAAAGGACAAGAGGGAAGTTTAATTTCCTGTGCATGCAGTTATTTAACATCATAAAGATTCCCATCCCCGTCTGCCGGATATGTATGCGCTCTCACTCTTTAAACGACAAAAAAGAATGCACACTTCAGCCACGTTGAAAATGCTCGAGAACCACATTCCAGAGAGTCAGACAGAGGTGGGGAGGATTTTATGAAAGTTTTCTACCTGAATAAAAATAGCTGTTATTCAACATGGAGCATTCACAGATCGAAGAGGATTGAAATGACAGAGTTCACAGGCAAGAAACAATAGCCGGTGCAGCACAAAACCACGCAGTGAAATCATCCAGATGTGCTATTTACACAAGAAGGAGACTGTGTGTGCGTGTCAGAAAGGGGCCAGGTGGTGGGCATGGTGCCTGTTGCGGTCGGTTGAGATAATTTGAATAGAAGCTT
This sequence comes from Gasterosteus aculeatus, assembly GCF_964276395.1. Lineage (NCBI taxonomy): Eukaryota > Metazoa > Chordata > Actinopteri > Perciformes > Gasterosteidae > Gasterosteus > Gasterosteus aculeatus. The sequence goes on along the minus strand of NC_135708.1, from coordinate 7,806,567 downwards.
ATTTGAATGGAATATTCTGCAGGTGTGCATCATTTCCATGGTCCATGACAACCATGGAAGGTGGCCCACACAACTTGCAGAAGCATGCAAACACTTAAAATACATATGCACCATGCGGTGCGGGCATGTGATTATGGCTTAAGACAGGGGTGTCAAACTCATATTAGGTTTGGGCCAGATACTGCCCAAGTTGATCTCAAGTGGCCCAGACCATCAAAAATCATCGGGGGGGTTGGCGCTAATAGTCCGGTCGACGGGGGGGGACCGTGGGGACACTGTCATTTTCAAGCGGGCGCTGCTACCTGGAGTAACGCCGTGGTTGAAAAGGTCTAACACAGGGGTCCCCACACGTTTCACAACTTTTCAATCCAATTCATGGCGATCTACCCCCCCTCCTACCCCCCCTCCCCGGGCAGTTCGGCGGCAATAACAATACGAAACAACATCGCTGCATACCTGGAGCGTAAAACGAATCGATATATAAAAAAAGAACACAACGAGCCTCTCGTTTGTCAGAAGTGATTGTGTGGTGACATGATGTGATTTTCTTTCCCCCAATGGCAGGTGATCTACCGGCACCGTGTTAGTGTAAGCGACGTGGGTGTATGCTGGTGAAATAATTCAGTCCAACACGTTCTGGGTTTTCCTCCAACTTTTATGTCACGTAACTCACAGTAATTCCAGAGTCTTTCCCCCAAATCCACACTTTTTCTCCCCCAACTCTTCCTCTCACCTCCAGACGCCCGAACAGCGGCAACTAGCGTTCAGAATGAACTCTTACACAAGTGAACGACCACGTCCCCCTGGTCAAACGCATACGCTCACTCATAGAGTGCGACCCCCAGTAGACTTTTTAGGAATAGCAGGTACTTTTATAGAAATGGAATTTATGTTTTTTGTAATTGACAATAGCAAATTCATCCGACGGGCCGCACTGACCCCCTGGCAGGCCTTGAGTTTGACACCTGTGGCTTAAGATATATTGGCAAATAAGCATTGGAAGCTACAGTTGTGGTCAAAAGTTTACATACACTTGTAAAGAACATAATGTCATGGCTAGAGTGATTGGAACAGATACTTCTTTGTCACAAAAAACATTCATGAATTTTGGTTCTTTTATGACTTTATAATGGGTTAACAGAAAAAGTGACAAAATCTGCTGGGTCAAAAATAGTGTGTACAGGGTGTACACCAACAGTGTGCAGGTGCGTGCATCTCTACTACAAGGCCATCAGACATCCAGGCGACCTAAAATCGGACTAAGTATCTATTCTTTTAAACCAAGCTAGTCTGCTAAATTTGTTGTTGGTTCTAGCATCTTAAGTTAATTTGATCTGTTCTCTCTGTTTGAAGTTATCTTGGTTGCTAGTTTGCTTAAGCTTTCAGTTTTTTAGTGCCAGTTGGTTGTGTCTAGACTCTACTATTAAGTTAACTGCCAGTGTGCCCTCCTAACTTTGCAAGGTTTGACCTGATCTAAGTCTGTTTTGCCTTCTCTTCTGAAGCAAATAAGACTTGAATCCTTAAACTCTCAGTTTGTCAAAACACTACATGTCCACACATCCATCCCACTGTCTCTTTCGAATTCCATGCTGTAACAGTTACTTACCCGGTACAATTAACTATCGTTGTCCTTTACCGTCCGCCAGGCTCCTTGGGTAATTTCTTGGAAGAACTGGACATTCTCCTGTCCGATCGCCCTGAAAATGGCCCTCCGCTCATCCTCCTGGGTGACTTCAACATCCACAGAAACAGAAAGAGAAGTCATGTGACCTCTTACACCTACTTTCTTCTTTCGCTCTGTCACTCAGTCCGTCTCCTCCTACTCATAAAGCCGGCAATTACCTTGACTACATCTTCACTAGAAACTGCTCTACCACTAACCTCTCTGTAACTCCACTTCATGTCTCTGACCACTTCTTCATCTCTTACTCTCTCCTACTCTCTATAACTAACGACCCTGCCCCATTGACTGACTCTGTACCTGTTCGTCGCAATATTCGCTCCCTCTCTCCCTCCTCCCTGGCATCCTCTGTTCTATAAGCTCTCCCTTCTACTGATTCCTTCTCCCTCTTGCACCCGAACGCTGCCGCAGAGACTCTCCTCTCAACTCTTTCCTCCTCTCTAGACTCTCTCAACCCTCTTACAACACGACGGACTGGCAAATCCCCTCTGGCTCCGTGGCTGTCTCAACCGGTGCGTGCCATGAGAGCCACCATGCGAGCATCGGAAAGGAGATCAAAGGCGTCAATATAAACGATCTGATGACCTGCTTGAATTTCAATCTCTTCTCTACTCTTTTTCTGCTTCGATCTCTGCTGCCAAATGCTCTTTCTACCAATCCAGAATTGAAACTTCATTTTCTAACCCCCAAAAACTATTTTCGATCTTCTTCAACCTCCTCGAACCCCCTAGACCCCCCCCCCCTTCTTCCAGGAGACTTGTATGTCAGGAGAATAGCTGACATACGCTCCTCTTTCTAAAACCCACCTCCTACTTCTTGCATCCCACTGACCTCAACTCGATCGCCCTCACCAAATTCTTACCCTAGTAACCTCTGCCCATCCGACCACCTGCCCTCTTGACCCCATTCCATCACATCTTCTACAATCTATCGCACCTGACCTTCTTCCTTTCCTCACCTGTCTCATCAACAATGCTCTGTTATCTGGCTGTTTTCCCAATTCTCTGAAGGAGGCAAGAGTTAACCCTCTCCTGAAGAAACCTACCCTCAACCCTTCTGAAGAGAACATCGACAGACCGGTCTCTCTTCTTCCCTTTTTTTCCAAAACCCTTGAACGTGCGATCTTTAACCAACTCTCCTCCTCTTCACTGTAACAACCTCCTTGACCCCACCAGTCAGGCTTCAAGGCAGGCCATTCCACAGAGACTGCTTTCCTTGCTGTCTCAGAGCTCCACACTGCTAAAGCCGCCTCTCTCTCCTCCTTGACACGGTCAACCACCAGATCCTTATTTGCTCCCTTCAGGTACTTGGTGTCTCAGGCTCTGCTCTCTCCCTTCTCTCGTCCCACCTCGACGGCACCTACCGGGTAACCTGGCCAGGATCTGTGTCAGAACCTTGTCCTCTTACTACTGGGGTTCCTCAGGGTTCCGTCCTGGGTCCCCTCCTATTCTCGCTCTACACCAACTCTCTTGGCGCTGTCATTCGCTCGCATTGCTTCTCCTACCACAGCTATGCCGATGACACCCAACTAATTCTCTCCTTCCCTCACTCGGACACCCAGGTGGCGGCACGGATCTCTGCCTGTCTAACTCACTCTCAGTGGATGTCCGCTCACCATCTGAAAATCAACCCCGACAAGACTGAACTACTTCTCTTTCCGGGAAAAGATTCTCCAACCCAGGACCCGACGGTCAACTTTGGCAACCCTGTGTTCGCCCACTTTGATCGCTAGGAACCTCGGCATCACACTCGACAGCCAACTTTCCCTGACTCCCAATATCACTGCGACAACACGATCCTGTAGATACACGCTATACAACATCATGAGAATACGTCCCCTTCTCACTCAGAAGGCAGCGCAGGTACTGATTCAGGCTCTTGTCATCTCCCGCCTTGACTACTGCAACTCCCTCCTGGCAGGCCTCCCTGCTACCGCCATTCGACCTCTGCAGCTCATCCAGAATGCAGCAGCTCGACTTGTCTTTAACCTTCCAAAATTCTCCCACACTACACCACTCCTCCGCTCTCTTTACTGGCTACCAGTGGCGGTCCACATCCAGTTCAAAACATTGGTGCTCACGTACCATGCTGTGAATGGATCGGGTCCAGCTTACATCTAGGATCTAGGACATGGTCAAACCCTACATCCCGACCCGCACTCTCTGCTCTGCATCTGCAAAACTGCTTGTTCATCCCTCACTGAGAGCAAAACACTCAACTAGATCACGACTTTGCTGTCCTTGCTCCGAAATGGTGGAACGAGCTCTCTGAAGACACCAGGACCGCAGAGAGCCTTCACATCTTCCGCCGCAAACTAAAGACACACCTCTTCAGACTCTACCTCGACCAAAAGACTAACAAATTGTAGCACTTAAATTGTACTTACAACGCCACTCATCTATAGCAAATTGTAAATTGGCTTATTTGAGGAAATTGCACTTTGTTTCTTGTTCTTCTGAGTTTTTACCCCTATGGTTGAATGCACCTATTGTAAGTCGCTTTGGATAAAAGCGTCAGCTAAATGACATTGTAATTTAATTTAAATGTAATGTATTAGCTGCACCTCCAGTCACCAGTCCGTCAAGCTCCTGAAGTTTGCGGATGACACCACCCTCATGGGTCTGATCTCTGGTGGGGATGAGTCCGCCTACAGGTGGGAGTCTGACCATCTGGTGTCGTGGTGCAGCCAGAACAACCTGGAGCTCAACGCTCCAAAGACAGTGGAGATGGTTGTGGATTTCCGGGGAACAGAGCCCTACCTTCCCCCAAAAGGCTGTGCGACTCCCCCATCACTATTGTGGATTCCTTCCGTTTCCTGAGCTGCGTCATCACCCAGGACCTCAAGTGGGAGCTCAACATGAGCTCTATCACCAAGAGGGCTCAGCAGAGGTTGTTCTTCCTCAGGCAGCTTAAGAAATTCAACCTGCCAAAGACGATGATGGTGCACTTTTACATGGCCATCATCGAGTCCATCCTCTGCTCCTCCATCACCGTCTGGTACGCTGCAGCCACAGCTAAGGACAAGGACAGGCTGCAGCGTGTCATCCGCTCTGCAGAGAGGGTGATCGGCTGCAATTTGCCGTCCCTGCAGGGCTTCTACGACCCTGAAGCGAGCCAAAAAGATCGTAGCCGACCCCTCTCACCCCGGACTAAAACTGTTTGTGCCCCTTCCATCTGGCAGGAGGCTGAGGTCCATCAGGAGTAAGGCCTTCCACAAAATGAACAGTTTCTTCCCGTTGGCAGTCGGGCTCATCAACAGAGCCCGGTCCCCCACTGTCTGACTCTCCATCGGTCACTTTCTTTCATACTGCACACGTCACTTTCACTTGTCACTCGTCACTCTTGTCACTTCCTGTTTGCTAGTGCACTTTATTTTTTAATTTTTAAATATTTTTTAAGTTGAACTTTTATTCTTTCATTTTACACTAACCCATAGCCTTATACTACTAACCCATAGCATTAAATTTTATTTTATTACTCGTGCACTGATGTCATCTACTTGTCGTACTGTCTACTGTCACGCACCAACCGCCAAAGGCAATAAATGTTTACTGATTCCTGATATACATACAGCAGTGCTAATATTTGGTTACATGTCCCTTGTTTTTTGTGACAAAGAACTATCTGTTCCAATCACTCTATCAGAGAAAAATCAAACTAGAAATAACGGGAAACTCAAGAGAGCCATGACATTATGTTCTTTATAAGTAAACTTTTGACCACAACTGTACTTAGGAATTAGTCATACATGTATGCTAGGAAATAAACTAGGCAGTGCGCATTCAAACTCGCCGAAGCGTAAAATAGTCGACGCGGTCCATTGTCTGTGTACAACAACCACCGTGCTGGGTTCGTGGATGATTATCTCATGATACTTTAATAACCGCCATTACACTAGAATAAACCATATAGAGGTATATAGAATTACATCCGAATTACATCCGCCAAAGTGGCTCGTGAGAGAGACTGCTTTACTCGTCACAGCCGAATTCCACCCACATTTGGCGAGTCGGCGGGTGTTGATGTCAAGCCCTGACTAAAAGTAAGTTTCCATTTAAGTGCTACTAAAATTGAAATTAAAAAAAGTATTATGACTTTGTCAACCACCAACATTTTCGTCTCGTCTTGTGAATGAAAGTTAGAATAGATTTAATCATAGTTTTAATTTTAAAAGATCCGTTTTCGTTACGTCTTGGTCATGGGAAATTAACACTGGTGTAGAGACCCACATCTTTTCTATGCCTTCTTCCCTCTTTTCTGTTTCCCCTATTTCTCCCTCACAAATACAGACACACACACAGGTTCTTAACAGTCCACCCGTATATGTGTGTAGTCAGAAAATTAATCTCTGTGGTTTGTTATGTTTTATGTGTAATGGACAAACAAATCCACAATTGGTCTCAATGATCCTCATACCATAACCCCTGCTGTGTGGCTCATTAGTTTGATGAATATGATCGTTGTTCTAATCAATAACCGACAAAGCTAATGAGTCAGTCGGCCAACTACAGGCAAGGACACGGATATAAAATACTGAAGCTGATGCGAGCACGCAGCCAGGGCTTTACTACACAGAGCTACTGTATGAAGTTATTTATGTCCACTTGCTGCTGCGTGAAAACTAACAATGAATGGCCTGTGACAAGGTGAGAGGGTTATTTTCAACAACCTTATGGTGCGTTTCCACCGAGTGGTACAATACGGTACGGGTCGGGTCGATACCCTTTTATTTGTGTCTCCACTGCCAAAAGTTGAGAATGATACCAAAAATCCGAACCGCACCGTACCACTTTTTGGCTACCCTTCCGTTGGGGTACCTGGCACAGTTGTTTGGTACTAAAGGGTGGAGCTAGCCTCACTGCAGAACGTTGATTGGTTGAAAGAGTGTCGTCATTTGCGCGTGCCGCAAGGGGAAAGACAACCCACGAGGCTTGCAGCATGTAGCCTTTGCTCAAAGAAAGATTGTCGTCTCCTTGTGATAAACAGCCACATATCGAGAAGCAAGAACAGGATCGGCTGTATGTCCTCCATTGTTGTTTGCGGTTAGCTTTCAGTTTTTGCGTGATCGAATGACGTCAATCTACTTTGCGTCATATACCACGCTTATGGAAACGCGCCATTAGACTGTGTAAGAAGCTACGACGCCACAAACCATGACTCTAAAGGAGGTAGGAGTAAATCAGCATGGAGTTGTGACTGTCTTTACCTCTGAGGGCAGTCATAACACCAGGTAATCTTACGAGTGTTGGAAATCCTGCAGTGCATTAAGATCCTTGTCTATCTATCTGACTGGCGCTGAAAACGCGTCAATGTGGAAGTTTTTATCACTTTTCTATTCGCCGCTAAAAGCAGCACAGAAGCTGAGGCAGATCACAGCACAGCGTGTATGCAATTTAAATAAGGAAGGTTTTGTGAGCTGTGTGTGTGTACAGAAGGTGTGTGTCCGTGAAGGGAAGGGGTGATGAGGGGAGCAAGTGAGTTTAGGAGGGAGTGAGTAAGTGTGTGTATGAGCGAGAAAGATCGGACTGTAAGTGTCAGCGAGTCAGCTATTGAATGAACTCAAGTGTGAAAGATTGAGGCAGAGGGCGAGAGAGGACCAGCAAAGAGAGCTCTCTCTATCTCTGTGTTCAGCCATTTTAAGGCTGCATTCCTGCCAGTCGACCTCCCAATAACTTGACGTTGAAGCGGATCTCGCTGCGTCGGCCAAACTGGCAATCAGACCAGAAGAGGGAAGCGGAGCAGAGTGAGACGTTGTGTTTCATGTGGAGTCAAGCCATTTGGCTGCACAGGTTTTAATCGAAACCTTTAATGGGCCTCACATCCTGGTAAATGTGTTTTTTGTTCTCTCCACGCTGGGTTATAAACTAGACAGCCTCAAACATCCAATCTGTATCCAGCATTTGTTGTGGTAATGACATTCCGAAAGGTTTCCATACATGGAACTGTGAGCAACATTTCAGCACATTCTAGGAGAACTGATCTTGCTGATCATGTAGAAGTAAAGAGTCATTTAAAAGTGTTGACAAATGTAAGAGAATTTCAAGTCCAATCTACTACCACAGCTGCAGGATGGGCTGGGGCACAGAATGTGTAAGAACAAGGAGAAGTGAGAGCAGAGCGAGGAAAAAACAGAGTGAAAAGGGAAAGGACGGAGAGAAAAGGGAGAGAGTGAAGGTGAGAAGATGGAGTTAGAGGGGAAAGCTATTTCAAGCTTTGAAAGAGAGAAGAGCAGGACTGGCCTTTTGTTAAGGTTTTTTAGGGGCAGGGAGAACTTCTCCCCAACTTCTCTCCCCCTCCGCCATTAGATCAGAGGTTCGATTCAGAAGAATAAGCACTCTTCTGATAGGTGAACTTATGATATACACTAGCTGGTCTAGGACATATTATGGATAATTTTACAGAAACCATGAATAAAACCAGGGGTGGCGTGGTGGTTAGCACTGTCACCTCACAGCAAGGAGGTCCTGACTGAGGACTCCTGACGGAGTTTGACTCCGCCCAGTGGCCTTTCTGTGTGGAGTCTGCATGTTCTCCCCGTGTCTGCGTGCGTTCTCTCCGGGTCCTCCAGCCTCCATCCACAGTCCAAAGACATGCACAGGGGATCAGGTTGATTGGTAACTCTAAATTGCCCGTAGGTGTGTGGATGTGAGTGTGAATGGTTCTATGTCTCTGAAGGCGGCTATTATTGTGTCAAGAGTGCATCCTCTACAAACCCAACGTTGATTTAGCTTAGCTGTCTCAGTTTAGCTAGCAGGCTGAATACGCGGCACTTCAGAGAGTTAAGCTCCGCCGGTTCAAGATGTGGTTGGAGATTACATTACATGTCATTTAGCTGACACTTTTATCCAAAGCGACTTACCAAAAAGTGCATTTCAACCATAAGGATTCAAACCCAGAAGAACAAGAAACATCGAATAAGCCGAGCCATTATAAGTACAATTCAAGTGCTACAATTCATTTAGTTGTTTTAGTCACGGTATACAGTGATCCCTCGCCACTTCGCGGTTCACTTATCGCGGATTCGCTATTTCGCGGATTTTCATATTGCATTTTTTTTTTTTTTTGGTGCATTGTGCTCTGCATTCTGATTCGCTAAAAACTCACTCCCGAGCCGTTAATTACAGTTCTCCAACGTAATCGATGGTGGCATGTCGGTGTACAAGGATCTTTTTGCAAAGAAGAAAAAAGAGCGACAACAGCTGCCTATCACTATGTTCTTCTCCCGAACAAACACACCTGCACCGCGGGCTTCAGAAGAAGAGAACACTGCAGAGCGCAGTCAGGATGCAGCGGCCCAGTCTGAAGAGCAGTGAAACGGCCTACACGCGAGTCACTGTATTTGTATACATGTAATAGTTGCTAATTGTAAAAAAAAAAGTTTTCTATTTCGCGGATTTCACTTATCGCGGGTCATTTTCGGAACGTAACCCCCGCGATAAACGAGGGATTACTGTAGTCTGAGATGAAGACCCATTAAAGGCCAGCTCAGGGCAAGTCCATGTCGACCTGCTTGCTCCATTTTCTAAAATAATAAACACATTGCAGGGTTCTCATTTTTCGAGCACGTATCATTCTCCCCTCTGGCCCACCGTACGCTCGTTACTAAGCACCCTTGATGCCCGAACACTAACAGGTGGAAGCTTTTGATACTTGAACTTCAGGAGACCTGCTCAGTGCAAGGCAAGGATGCGGCGGTACAAAAGAGAAAAACTAGTGATGAAACCAAAAATGAAGAGGAGACAAAGATAAGAATACTGAGAAAAGCGGAGGTCCAGTCGAGAACGGCTGGTTTATGATCCAGCCAAGAAAATAATGTATTGCACTGATTGTAGGACGTTATTAGGGATTTAAGCAGAAGAGCATGCCTAGTGGTGGAAATTATGATATGTGTAATAATGATTAATGTTAAATTTGTAGTTTGTGTAATAATTAGTTAATGTCTAACCCTGATTATATTATAAATATACATAACACAAAAATATTAGAAAAAAAGAAAAAACTTGATATATTGTATGCGAGTATGCAAATGAGCTGTTCATTTGCACTGAAAAAAATAATTTAATCGTAATAAGTGTTAACAATATATTTAGTTAAAAACTTTGCACTGCTGTACACACAACTATATTACTTTAAAAAGTAACGGTAGTCATGCTACTGCATTTGAAAAGGCAAGGTGTTGTGGGATGACTCAGTTGCTCACAAAGGGACATGACGTAACTGACAGTTACATAACCACGCTATCGCAAACATGCTGATGGCATTGAGTGGGATGATGAATAAAAGAGTCAAGCAGGTAGACTTGGCTATAGACTATAAATGGCTTTATAGTTCATTTATACTTTAGTCCAGAAAGAGAAGCAGGTTTGTTTATAGAAAGTCTTTTCACAATTGTCTTCAGTGGTGGGTTATAACGTAAGTATTTCTTTGAGTTACATGCCTCATATTTTGGAAATGTTTTCTGGTGTATCCCCAGACCGGTGCGTCCCACTTGGTGGCATGTCACAAAAAGACAATAATTAATGAAGCTTCCTCCAAGCAGCCTTCTCGTCATCCCGTTACTTCTTCATCGTTACTACTTCTTGTTTGTTTTCCACCCACACAGATAGAGAGTAATAGTACGTTCACACCAAAAGCGAATCGAATTATTTGCGTGAGTAGATTCCATGTAAAGTCAATGCACAGACGCGTCTGGTTACGTACCATAACTATCTAACTGCGTGACACTGGTTCTGCCCTTTCAGCATTTACTTTCTCCGCTACGAGCTGCTCACAAATCTGGAGTCCAATGTGATAATGACCTTGATCGGCCTTTGCTGGGACCTATCAACACCTGGCAACAGCACAAGTGAGACTAGTCCTGGGTGAGGAAGGATACAGGTTCTGATGCTGCACTATATATTATATATATTAACACACAGCTTTCACCTTACAAGAAAATTTCAAAATGCATATATATACACATTACACAGCATTACAATGTTGATAAGTATTTGTCAATATTTCATTTTGTTTCAGATTGCCCTCTTTATGTACTATGGACTTTTATAAAACGCACCACACATGACGCAACTAGAGGCATCGGTGCCTGTGTGTCCATGGCCATTCTTTAAAGAAATCTCATTCATTACCTCACAGTATGTGTATGCATTTAGGATTGTTGGAGCTTAATCATTTTCTAAATACTAATAAAGAAGACAGCAATGGAGTATGTATGTGGCAGGGTGCCAGAATAGGGACGCGACACGGATGAAAGGGCTGTTAAGAAGCACTGCTCTCTTTTTTTCCTCCCACTCCCATTTTGCTTTTTCCTTACCTAGAAAGAGTTATAGCGTCTCGTTAGCGCTAACAAGCTGATGGCAGCTTAATGATGATAAGGGTGGAGCCAATTGAACCAAAACATGACCACATTTGAGGCTTCTGTGGATGGTGGTTGTCCATGCAGTGGTCCTGCCGTACACCTGCCTTACTACTCACAATTATTTGAATCATTTATGTTAAAGGAATTAAATGTACTGTACATCTTTTACCTTGTTTTTTTTTGTACACATGACATCCATTGTAGTCTGTCCATCCCGGGAGAGGGATCCCTACTCTGACGTTCTCCCTAAGGTTTCTTCTCTTTTTTTCCCCATGGAAGGCTTTCTCATGTTTTGGTGAGTTTTTCCTGTGCTGATGTGTGGGTTTCGGGACAGAGGATGTCACATGTGTACAAACTGTAAAGCCCTTTGAGGCAAATGAGTAATTTTCGATTTTGGGCTATACAAAATCAAATTAATTGAATTGAATTTAAGTGGTTTCCATAGCTAAATATATCTATATCTGCTATGGGAAGGGACTTGATCCCTAACAAAAGAAGAGGCCATTAGAAGTTGAATGGCTTGACGTTTTCATGGAGCTTGGGCCCATAGCAATTAAACACTTATTACAGCGTCAATTGTTGCGCTACATAGTATCAAACTTGCGCTGTCCCATGATATATGCAGAGGCAGCAATTTGATCTGAGAAATTAGAGGCTGATAGCAACAGTAACACGAAGAGCGCCGGCACTACTGCTCCCCTCGTCCCATTTTGATTGGCCTGAGCCCTCTTCACTCCTCTTCCCTTTCAGCATCTTCTCTCGCTCTCACAGCCCCTTGAGTCCAGTCTTATTGTCTCACTGACTCTCTGTATTCCTGCCCTGAGAATTCAAATGCAGGCCAATTTCTGTCTTCAGGAGAGGTAATTTGTCACGACCCGGCGCTAACGCCATGACAAAAGAGAGGGACACGCAGGGTGAAATGATTCATTCACACCAAATGTAACGTTTCGCACAGACACAATGAGACTGGAGCGACGCAAATCTACGATAGTGATTACCGTAAATACCGGACTATAAACCGCTACTTGAACCCTGCGGTTTATACATCGCTGCGGCTAATGTATCATTTTTTAAGGGATAACTCTCGAGACAGACAGGTGCAAGTTACGGGCAACCAATCTGGCTGTCGGAGAAGGAAATAGAGCGGCTGCACGTAAACCATTAATGAATTAATTGTGAGACTTTGGAGACGCAATGTGAAAAACTTCGGCACGGACGTTTTTCGGCCGCGTGGACCAGTGACGTGTGGTGAGCTTCGTGGCTGGGAGGCACTGACTTTTTCGAAGTCAAATTCACAAATATATGAATTCAACAAAGTAGCATAAATTCACCATTCAACTGGCTGCTTGCACTTCGACTACTAGTTATGTTTCATGCCCCCTTATCAAATATTCTTTTATAATACGGGGCAGATGAAATCAAGCTTTGTGATCGGTTGAGAGTGAGTCACGGGTTGTACTGAATTGAGACATAATGTAATGTTACCTGTTTACATTGACCTGAGCGTTCATATCAGCGTCGTGATCAAAATAACAATTAGATTTTGCACGACCGTTGGTTGTCATCTCAGTTTATAGCTCGGTGGCGATCGGCTCAAATGAGTAGTTTTGGGAAATGCAAGCTTTCGCAACCGATTTAGGGCACCTTTTAGCCAAAGAGGACAACTCAGGTGGACGTCATGAGCGAAGTGAATACATGAGAACGAACAACCTAAAGCAATATGGTTGGCCAACAACACCCTTGAACAGTGCATAATTTGACGATACAGTATAGCCCCTCGTACCGTATTGCTTAACTGTTTAAATGTTCTTTGACATGTTTTAAATATTATTAAAAGTAGGGCTGGTCTTTTATTTTTGCCTGTACAGCAGTGTGTGCATGCTCTTACCTTTACTTGTAAATTACGTTAAGTCCATTCGCCTATCCTTCTGCAAAAAGATCTCTATGACTTTGGCGTGAAAGTCCTCTTTATCTTATTTCAGTTTCAACAGTCTCTCTGTCTCAATAGACATAATTGCTCGGGGTGAAAGTCGTCTTTGGTCAGTCCGATACAGACCGTATGTTTTCAAGTATTGATAATGTGGACTTGACGTTCGCCACTTGACTGTTTTAGCTAGCACATGCTAACTATGCTAACAGTCTGTAATACAGAAAAACAGCAGAACGAGCCCGAACGTGTGCTCACACACGCCCCCTTCAGGTAGGAAGAGGTACCGACTCCGGCTCCGCCGCAGTGACAGGCAGGAAGCTGCCAGTCCAGCTGCCTCCTCACTGCTTTTTAACTGTGCCGTTATATCAGATTAGCTAATATGCATTGACTAACATACGTGAAATACAGGGCCCAGACTATGGGGAGTGAGGACATGTGATAAAACTGTGTACAAACATTACATTGGTGACACATAGAGACATTAATTAGACATAGCACATGCTAAAATTGAGCAAAAACATGAGCAGCTCAACCAGGTTTATGAGGGATTGCGCAATCCGAGCACAGCTCGTTGCTGAAAAAACAAAAATGAAGCTATGGACTATAACAATCATCGGATTGATTACACTTCTATCACAGATCAGTGGACAAATATATATTTGTTTTCACATTTCATAATAGCACAAGGGGAGGCACTGCCTCCAGTGACCGCTCGCACTGGCGTAGACACCTGCGGTTTATATATGTACACATCTTTTTTTCGTTCTAAATTTAGGTGGTGCGGCATATATTAAGGTGTGCTCTATAGTCCGGGATTCACGGTAGTAACGTTAGCTGTGTGTGGATACCCCGAGCAGTACAATATATCCTTTCACCTATACCGCGACTGGTCCAGAAAGACCATGCAATTTTAACAAACAGGATACAACCATATGTGCCTTTTCTACAACATGCCATCACTGCACTGAATATAGTACATTATAGTGTGGGATGATTGCATTGTTTAACAACACACCGCTTCTCAATACTAACCTCTTAAACCTACCCATTTTTTAGGCCTCTGCTCAGAATTTGCATACCCCTTTTTCAAAAGAGTATCTGTGCAACTGCAAGGTCTATTTGAAACATTTTTATGATGTAATAGAAGGGAACACCTATAATAATTGTTCAGATGTGACATTGAAGCAGAAGACAATTAGGGAGTTTTTAGTACCGACAGTTCAGACAAGGTCTTCCCCTCTGCAGACGTACTGTGATGTCTTGAGAGGTTGGGATTATGCGGTGAAGCGTCGGTGCACAAAATAAAGACATGCAACATGATGTCAACCTCCCTTTCTTTCTTCTCTCAACTCCTCTCCTTTTCTGCTCTTCAAACCCCCAGCTCTCGGGGCAATCAGCGTCATCCATTTCAGCTGGGCAGCAGCCTTGGGCCCGGCTGCCTTGCGACTATGTGAATTGTTGTTTTCCTCCACAGATGGGTTGTAGTCCCTGCTGCAACCACCGGGAGGGGCTGTACCTCCCATTGATTACCAACCCTCTCATCACAGTTTTTTTTGCTTGTATATTCTTATCTTATTTGATTATTTTATTCTTATATTGTACCAATTTATTAAGTCAAATTGTGGCCATAAGTGGCTTCTGATTCTTAAAAAAAATAAAACAGATTTGGTCTTTTCACAATCTACTTCACAGGAAATTACTCAGTTGGTTTTACGCAAATAAAGTACTTGGTTAAGTTAAGGTAAAACTATTTTGGGGTCACGGGGGGGCTCGATCCTAGCTAACTCCGGGCGAGACCATTTGGATTGATAGCCAGCCAATTGCAGGGCTAACAGAGACACAAACAACCACACGGGCAATTTTAAGAGTTACCAATGAACCTAATCACCAGAGCATGTCTTTGCACTGTGGGAGGAAGACACAGGGAGAAATGCAGACTCCACACAGAAAGGCGTTGGAGTTGAATCCAGGACTGTCTTGCTGTGAGGCGACAGTGCTAACCACCACACCACCGTGCCGCCTCAAAAAACCCACTAAGTGCCATAAATACATTAGGCAAGTTATGTGTGTTGTAAATCATAAAGGACTTCTTGTTTCACATTGGAAAGAATTCCTGCTAACCCGATACCACCATATATCGGGTTAGCAGTAACCCGATACATGGTGGTAGATAGAGTGACAACTGAGGTAGCTGCTTTCACATTACATCTCAGTAAGGCATTGGAAGTCAACATTTGAAAATTCATGCTTCAAAAGTCATAAAAGTAATTTTCCGTTTGTGGAGCTCATCTTGCTGTAAAAAAAATCATAAATTTGTTTCTGATGCAGAGCTTAGTAATCCAAAATCCAATGGGAAGAATGCGGTTGGCCCACAAAAATATGTCCTCCCTGCACCACTCTGAAAACATATAGCGGCTAAATCCCAGTGTTGATCTGTAGAGAAGCAGCTGTATGATGACTCTTAATGGCTACTCAGGCAAGGGAATCAGAGGGCTTTTTGAAAAAGCTCAAGTGCTGCTGTCCATCTTAATGTCTGATGGAGCTCCGCAAGACTTTATGTAAGACACAGAGACGTCACACACAATCAAGCACTGCTGACATGATGGAGGAAGACAACTTGCTGTCCCAACCTGCAGAGTTAGTGTCAGAACATTATCGACAATTTTCACTGAGCATCAAAACAGATTTTTCTCAGGGCTACAAATAGTACACATTTAATCTTATGAATGTTTGCTTTGCTAGAACACACTAGTATATAGGTTTCAGGTATTAAATACCACTCTTACCAACATTAACTTGCTCACATAAAATGTATTGTATTCAATTTTATTTGTTGGTTGATTGGTTTAGCTTTGGTCACATTTCTGTATGTGTATACATTTACGTACGTATTGGTTTTAAATCCTTTTCCTTTGTCTTTTTCTGTGTTTTCTCTGTACTTTATGTCCCTCCCTCTGTCTTTATCTCCCTTTGATTTAATAAAAAAAAGGAACTACTTGATCTTCATTTTTGTTTGATGGTTTAACCAAGTTACCTTTCTGGCTGTTATGGACTGTGATGTAAAAGTACTCAAAGTGATTGTATGTGGGCCATCAGAGATCAAAGGTCAACCTGCCAGCGTGAAAATGCCACCTATAATGGTTGACTCCTATTTCAAAGCAGCAACTTGACCCTTTTGTCAATGCCCGATGAGTCAGGGTACTTTTAAGTCCATCTTGTCGCGCCGCCTACGCTCAGCCGCTGAGTGACAGGCTCAGAAGGGTGTGCTTGTGTCGTGTGGGCCAGCATTAGCCAAGTAAGCGATGTCTGTGTCATCGTCTCTTGTCTCGAGTTGGCACCACTGACGACAGTTGACGACACCCTTGGTTGGCACCAGTCAGTCAGTGGGTGGCCAAACGTGGCGCCCCCCATTAGCCTGGCTGACAGCCCTGGATCCAGGGCATCACTCACTCGCTCCCTTCATCAGTTTTGCGGCAACATTGCCAGTCCTCGCTCAGGAGCTTTCAGCAGCACATAAATGCACATACTTGCAGTTAGTCATTCACCTTAGATTTTGCCAGAAAAAAGTGATGTGGAGTGGAGGTTTGGGCAAAGGCATTGTGTAAACTCTGACATCTGCTCCCTCCAATCTCTCTGCCCATCTCTTTGCTCCTTTTTTTCTGTCCTCCCTTTTTTACTCGTTCACATCCCTCCATCTCCTCTTCTACCACCAACCCCCACATCTCTCATCCTCTGAGGGCCATGCTTAATTCATGCAGTACTTGTCTTAGGTACTGGTAGCCCTCATCAGGTCACTTCACGGATTCAGCTTGGCTGGGCCTCAAGGTTTAAAGGGGCACACGTTTATCTCAGACCTCACTGTTTTGCTTCAATCTTGTTCACCACTCGCTCCTTCTCTCTACCTGTTCCTAAAAGCATTTTTTTTGGGGGGGGGGGGGGGGTACAGTCTTTATTGCCCTTGGGTCTAAGTACTTCTCAGTCCAGTCATCATTGAAAAACCTGTTTTCAATATCAACTTTGCGTTTCATAGCCTTTGAGAGTGCCATTTTACCTCTGTTAAGAGACCCTTTCCTGTCATTCCTGGGTGTAAAGTTAACACTCAGGAATGACTTAATTGAGTTACATAAAGGCCTTCAGTTTTGTAATGAAATGGAAAAAATATAAAAAATTAAAATCATAATGTTATACCAAAATTAGATTTTTATTTCATTTTTATTTAAGGGTCCAGCCCCCAAGGAGACTGTCTGGTAAAATTCTCGCCCTCCGACAAATATAGTTGATGACCCCTGGTCTAAAGTATTCAAAGACTAAAGATGAAAAGATCTTTGATCTTCAGTAAAATATAATCCCACTGCCCATATTCAGTTAAAACTACATTCTCTAAAACAGCAGTGAAGCCTTGACCTGGTTTGACGGATCATTTCTGTATCTCCTTAAATTTCAGATCAATATTCAAGTTCTTCAAATTCCCGCCACTCGGCAAAGGGCAAATACCTCCGTAGTGCTGCAACCACTCCAATCCAACCTCCCTCAGTAGATTGATGCATTTCATTCGCCGGTAAAGCGTTCCCTGTGCTTCTTTAGGACTTGAATGGCCAAGTTTGTGTCAGTGCACCGAAACAATGTGGAGCAGTGTAGCAGGGTTAAATCATTTGGGAAGCACAGGGAATCCGAATGATCTAAATAAAGGTGTTTAGATAGCTGCTGTTTACACACCTGAAAGGAAAGAATGCATGGTATTTATCCCCAAAACTATAAATAACAAATTGATTAAGCTAATCATCTTACTTACTGTAACCTGTAGTCCAAACAGTGAAATATTAATCTTGTTTTACTGCTCAGCACAAAATAACCTAAAAAGTGAAACCTTATGATACCAAATATAATAATAAATGACCAAAACATAATTTGTTTGCATTTAAACATTTGTGTTTGTAGAAAACTTGTTCTAATATACATTTGACTCCTACAAAGATGTTGTTGTATGTATACAATTACAGTTAGCAGGGCAATGACGACGCTTCCCTTTGAATCTAACTAATACTAACTGAAGTGTGCCTTTAACTGTGTGTGTGTGTGTGTGTGTGTGTGTGTGTGTGTGTGTGTAATCCAAATACTTCTGCCTGCTCAATAGGAACACCTGTTAATGAGTGTTTACTCCATGGCTCACTGGATCATCAAGGTCCAGTGCTAACTGGACTCCTCTGTCTGCTTCCATAACTGACACAACCCGTCCTGCTGGCACGCCACACACACACACTCATACTCACGCAAGCACACACACAAACGCTCCCATTTTGGTTGACGGATAATCGGTGCCAACACAACAAGCTTTAAACAAAATTAAACATCTAATTACTCAGTTGGTTGCCTACGTTGGGCTCTTGTTAGTTACTGACACATACACTGAAAAAAGGAAATACTGGGTCTTTGACTTTACAAAAGTAGGGTTAGTAAAAGCAACACAATTAATTTATATTCTGTTGGTGAACATGGTTTAATAGAGTACACTTAAGTTGTTCATAAATAATGTTGAACTAACTAGTTTCTTGCAAGTTGATAGAAATTAATCAGATAAAAAAAAAAAACGCAATGTAATCAAGTTTAGTCTCTGCCGTTCAAATGTCGCCACGCAGTGTCGTTATCGCTCCAGAACAGAAGGTGGCGCTTACGTATGGGGCGCCGTTTGTAAAATGTCGCACGTTCTAAAATCCTGCGCAGTTCTGCTACATTTAGCATTATCATATGAACAAAAAAGCACGACAATATTCATATATCACTTTTTCAAACATTTAGAGAGAAATTCATGCAATAACTTTTCCAAGGATAATGTTTGGCAGTAACACAAAGTTGTTAAATAATATAAATGTTAAATGTAAATGTTAAATCGAAATCGAAATGTCAAATCTAAATGTTAAATCTTATATCTAAATGTAGATCAAAATTTTAAATGTTCACTCTACATATCAGACTTGACGACTGAACATTACAATATTTACATTAATTACTCGTGGCCCTCGTGAAATTCCTGCCCAATTTCCTTCTAAATTAACCGACTGTTCACGCAAATTATAATCGAATGAGAGAGTGACGTGATTAGCAAGAGCTTATCTTCGCATGCCAGTTTAACCAAGACAATCAACAACAAGTAAGGACAGAAGTGCCTCGTGTTGACATTACAAATGATCTGTTAAGCGTTGGACCGAACATTTCGACTACTGCATGTTATCTCCAGTGAAATGATGACCCACTAAATAAACACTTTAGGAAATACATGCAGTGTTGCTTTAGAAACTTTTGTATGTGGAACATACAGCTGGAGGAAGAGCTGTACATTGGAACGGAAAGAGTAAGCTGTACGTTAGAGCAGGAAGCAGAGCGCTATACATTGGAGCGGGAAGGAGAGACCTGTACATTCAGCCACAGCCTTCCTTTTGCCAGCTATCAGGTCAATGAGGAAATGAGATATGCTGAGCATGTTGGGAGATGAAGGTGAAAGCTAGTTATTCTGAACTATACAATTAAATCAAAGAATGGCATCACTGTGGGTCCTCAGGGAACAAGGAGTTAAATCCGTCCAATTCAAATGGCTATGAAATTGGGTTGGAAATGAGCTAGAGGGCAAGTACAAATCGACGCGGCATTGAGCGGTGTGGTATAACGATAGGTTTTTCTAATAGAATCCAGCACGAAGAGGAGAGTTGTGAAGAAGTGGATAGGCAAAGAGAAAATGGTCTATGAATCGATACAGAAAGGCTATGCTGCAATGCATAATCAGCATTGATATTAAAGCTTGCCAATCTGCAATAGTTAACTAGTTTTACTTTCATGCGAGAGGTATTACATTTTTCAGATGGAAATTCTCCATGCACGGATCTGTGCAAGGCCTTGGAATAGAAAGTGATGTATACTTCAGTATATCAGGCTATTTCCTTAAAATGTCCTCTTTTCTTTGTTTACATTTTCACAAATTAAATTAATCAGTATGACAGAAAAAAGACCTTGAAAACCTTATCTGTATAAATCAGTGTCACAGAAAAGAATACCGTAGTAGCCTTATCAGCCATCAGTTTCCACTTGTAAATAGAATTGCTTTTGTGTTTTGCTCATTCCCATCATGCACCAGGTGGTTTCCATTACCCCATTAAGCCTTGTTGGAGAGATAAGGCAGTGAGCGAGCGCTCCTAAACTCCCAAGCACACACGCATTGGTTACAAGCCTTCCCCACGGAGGCCTCGCTGTTGTCACGAGGAGCATAAACATACATGTTTATGTCACTGGTCGTGTCTTTGTCAGTGAGTGTGTTTAATCTGTGCCGTCCTGTGTGGTCTCTCTTTCTGTATGAGTTTTTGTTTATCCACTTCATTGCTCCGCATTTTGCAACGTCTCTGTTCGATGTTTTGAGGTTTTGATGTTCAAAATAAATATTGAAAACATAAACTTTGGGAGAATATATTTTAGTGATAGAAAAACACTGACTAAAGAAATCCGGTAGCTATATAGTTGTACATCCATATTCAGGAGTAGAAAAAGTCCCCTCAGCTCCTATTTTGAAGCTGGCATTAAAAGCTGAGGGAAACTCATCCCACTACATTAACCTGAAACACTTTTCACAGGAGAATGTTTTTTTCTAGTTTCACAATATCTTAATAGTACGATGCAATTCTTCTTACAAGAGAAATTGAATATATGTGTTGACGGTTTAAACAAGTTTATTTTGGCGTACATTGAAAATTCAGGTAATCTTTTTCCTTAAAAGGGATTTGATTTTAATAAACAGAAAATATACAAAGATTCTATTCATGAGGAGGATTTTTTCTTCAAGTAATTTACATCAGATGAAAGAGACCCATTAAGCCTTAATGGGTGTTTAGCAATACTAAAGCAGTGTCTTCAACAAAGATGGTCATTCCAAACAGTTAGATAAATATTTCAATTCAACAACAAAATCAGTCAGCATGTCAAATACGTTCGTTGTGGGGAAAGTAGAGCGCATCTGGGAGAGGCGCATGCTATTTAACAGCCCATTTGCTGCTTTCCATGGGGACTCACGGGGATAGCTGGCAGTGGGCCGCTGAGGGGCCACTAGAAAATAGACAGCGAGATACGGTCAGAGGCTGGAGCTAAAGAGATAGGGGGCGGCGTAATTGCCTGTGAGAGAGGAAGATGTAAATTAATGAGAGGAATGTCTCTTTATTAAGGCTGTGAATATGTGCGGGTGGGATACAAGAAGTCAGCTGGAGAAATCGGGGTGTGGGGATGGAAGAGGCGATGACAAACCAACAAGAGTTTCGCTAAATGAGTCAACATTTCAGAGAAAAACATTTCCTCACTGGTCATGAGCACATCACATATTATTCTAGTGTTTCCCAAAACCTGGTGGTTGATGCTAAGATTAAAATGAAATATATCTGAAATGCTCAAGTCACCAGTCGTACCAACACTCAGAAAAGTGACAAAGAACTAATAAAGGGAAGAGAAAAGCAGGATCGGTTGTAGAGGACTGTATTGCTGAAGAATTATGTTAAGTTTTAAAAAGGGACATTGTGGTCAGAGGGATAAATGGACTGTACTTGTATAGCGCTTTTCTAGTCTTCCAACCACTCAAAGCACTTTAACACTACATGACATCATTTACCCATTCACACCCATTCATACACTGATGACAGGAGAACCATACACAGTGACACCTGCCCATCAGTAACTAACATTCACACACTGTAGTCGCAGCTACAGGAGCAATGTTGGGTTAAGTGTCTTGCCCAAGGACACATTGACATGCGGGTTAGCGGAGCCTGGGATCGAACCTACAACCCTCTGATCAGAAGCCGACCGTGCTCCCCACTCACCCACAGTCACCCACGATGCAGATTCTGATCTCTTGGCACAAGTTATACGTATAAGTAGAAGATTCAGCAACAACATTGGCGTCAAATAGTACACATAGTACGCCATGCTGTTTATTTCATTCACCTGGGCTTTGCTCACCTTCACAAAGAGCCGTGATTAGAGCCTTGCTGGACAAAAATGTGAAGCATTTAAAATGTTGCTGAACATATCAGCAAAAAACATGTACCGAAGTATCGTCCTAAACCAGTGGTTTTATTCATTAACAAATTGTTAAACAAGTGTCTGTGGAAATGTTTTTCTTACGTAATTCGGAAGACAAACGTCTGAAAACATCTTGATGAACGGCTTGTGTAAGAATGGGTTCTTAAACAGCTGAAGTGTTCTCAGCTGCCCCCCAAAGGAGATACTGTTGCAGAATGTAGATGTGTCCATTGTATTCCACTGTGGCTATATCCACGCAAGTTTAGTGCTTATTTATTCATTCACTTACAGTGTTCGTAGAGTGCTTTTGTTTATTTTATGATACCACGATGCCTTGCAGAATCATGACTATAAATATTAAACGTGATTGTTAATGATTACTTTTTTTTATACCAAATAAAAGCCTAAATTTTTAAATACAGTCTGGACAGTCTTTTTCTCTCAACACCTCAATAGGTAGATCTTGCCTGTCACCAAGGCAGAAGTCATAAACAGTTTAGTGACCACTGTCCTAAACAGTCATCTTTTCTTTTAATTGTTTAATTGTGAATGCCTTTTCACAATTGTACAATTGTACTTTACCTCACAATATAACAATACACAATACAGCTGTTTCTCCTAATGCCCAAATGTGGCAAAAAAATTGAATGTAAAAGCTCCACTGATGAAAAGAGAAAAGTCTGGAAAGAGAAAAACAAGATGACTCTGCCAAACTTGACACCAAGCCCCGGTAGTGAACCTTTCTCTTAGCCGTGGTAGCACAGTGTTCAAAGTCACATCTATGTCTCTTGGGTATTATTGTAGATATACTGTACAAGGGCAATGCACCATAGTTGCATGCAGAGTCCCTTTGCATACTGACAGTTAGAGTGCCGCTTCGATGGCACTTGCTCACCCTTGACCTCATGTGCTCTGTGCTCCTGAAGAACCCGCAATGCTGAATAAACAAAAGGAAAAAAATGCCTTCCTCTGCTAGAATAACCTTTTTATATTTCTCAGAGGTGTCTTGCTTCTTACCTAGATATATTTAACACCAAGGGAGATATAGTAAAAAATAAACATTTTAATTACAGCGCTCTCACGCCTTGGTAAGCAGAAACCAATATGTCCTCAGAATATCTAAAGAGAGTCATATGGGTTAGGTTCTGGAAGACTTGCTGCTCTCAGCAGCTGTTGTCTGCTTGGATTCAAAGCGGCAGAAAAAGAGGTTTCACATGCAGAGAAGCTCTCAAATTATAATCGAGCAAGCAACACACTGTTTAGGTCAAGATTAAGAATATTTAGATTATATATAAAAATGTATAATTTCAGATTAGGTAATGACTCCATAATATAAGAATATGATAAGCCGTGTGGTGCTGTGTCTTAATCTCTTCACCCCACACCGGCGCACATACAATGATTGGCCAAGCGACTGTGAGCTCAACTTTGTTGGAGGTGGTGAAGTTCATATTAGTGCGGAAGACGCCACCGAAGGGCAACATTGATGTCTGATTTTCAGACTTTGCTCTGATTGATTGGAACACATACTTCTGTGTCACAAAAAACATTCATGAAGTTTGGTTCTTTTATGACTTTATTATGGGTTAACAGAAAAAGTGGTCAAATCCTGCCTTTTAGCAGGAAGCAGAGGACGGACCCTTCTGATTGGACAGAGGGACCATCTGTCTTTTAACCCTCTTAATTCGAAGCCTTTCGCTGGTAACGGAAAGTGACACGGAGGATTCAAATTACCGTGACTCCTTAACTATTTGCACAATCGTATTCTGAAAGCTGAGAAAAACCGCTTTCTAGATATTATAGCAATCAATAAATCAGTGGCGGGAGAGCCTGTGATGAGGGGGGGAAGTGAGAGCAGCAGGAGAGCCGCAGCAGAAAGTCACAGAGAGATGGCGATGTTTTACGAGTGTCTTTAAAGTGTCCTACTAGTGTTTCACCATTGTTTTACCGGCTTGAACAGCAGCGGCCTTGAAATACAGAACAGAGCTGAGAAGCATGGAGAGGAAGGTTTGGCAGAGATTCCAGATTGGAGCGTGATAGTTTGCAAATACAGCGCGTTCATGCCTCTCTGGCTGAGCAGCGACCACAACAACAAACTACCGGCTTTAAATAACTGTCAGCTCCCCAAATCTACACTATACACTACCAATGTGTGAGAGTGTGTAGCTGTATCATGAAACGGAGGGAAAGTAAGGAACAGAAGTTGGCACCTTGGTGCAGACTTAGCAGGCTGGACACAAACAGGGGCAGTGTCATTGTCGTGACCCCCTTAATTCCAGTGTCTAGTTACAGATACCGTGTATAACTGGTCTAACAGCATCAGCTTACTGTGAGGCCTTTAACCCGGTAGCTCGCTGCCACTCACCACTTTTAAAAATGTATTTAATAGGACTTGGAATCCAATGGAATCTATATATCCAACATAAGCTTACTACAAAGTGAGACCAATGTAAGACAAAGACGAAGACGCTTTTGAATATTAACTATTCGTATTCCCCTTTCCTCAATGCTCTGTGTTTAGAAGCCTGGAGCTCAGTCAAAAATTCATTGAATATTTGTCACATGACTTTCGGTTTCACCTGAATTAATTCAGATTCCTATTCAGAGGTCAACGATTCAATTCCAAACTTTAGATTTAGAGATTATTAATTCTAAATCAATAAAACGATTATCGATGCATCTCGGTTTTTAAAACATTCGTTTTCTACTTGTCTCAAATCGGAGTTTGCTACTCAGAGGTTGCTAATCGCTTCCTACTTTGTTTGATAAGTAAAGAAAATCAACAGATCAATTACCTTCTCTAATTTTTTCTTTAAGAGAAAGAAAATGTTTGTCACAAATTACTTTCCATCCCTAAAAGACCGTGATTTGAAAATGTCAACAAGATTGTTGGTACTTCAAACACAGTCGTTAAATGATGGAGAGTTGACAGCAAATTCAACGTGTGTAGTTTTGTGTTTAAAATAACATTAACAATTAAATCGAGATTAATGAATTTCATTTTTTTTTAATCTACTGACAGCCCTAATCTATATCTATATATTTATCTTTGTTAACGCTTGTGGAATACAAATGTCCTCTGGTCAATGCCTATCAAACCAATCCTGTATAAACCAATTGCAATGGAAATTAAAAAAACAAGAGTTTCTTTTTCAGGGACTCTGTTGCAGGTACAAGGCAACAACCATCGGCACCTCCTGCCATCTTTGAGGCCGGAGCGTGTGGATAAAAAATAAAATCATAGTAACCAAGAACTCCATCACCACCCTGCAGGAGGGAGAGCGGGCAATGCTAGAGAAATATGCCTTCATAAGATGTGAAGGCAGGCTTTTACCTGATAGGGAGTGACCGCTATCAAAAAGTGTGCACAAGATGGGTTTCACAACACATGGAGGGACACGTACCGTACTACACACAGTATAGTGTGCGATTGTATTCCTGTACAGATGGTTCATTCATCTCTTCGATTTCAATATTACCCCCCCCCCGCTTCCAGAAAATGCTTTCAATTACTTGAGGTGTGTTTGATACTCTCCACAGCCGAGGCTTCACACTGTGCATATCCTTCTGATAATCAGATACTGTATTTAAATGTGGCTTTGGGTTTCTTGTGTTTAGCAGTGTTTTGTTCCTGGAGAATTAGTTTGGGATAAAGTGGGGAAGTTGAATGGCACAGTCTGGAAGTGCTTCTGTGACGTTAACAGCAGGGCTCTCAAGTTTTCAAGAAAACTTGACATTTTGTCGAGGGGGGGTGACGCAGACGCTACGGCCGACAGAGCTCAGACCGGAGTCCCGATTTCTTGGCGTGAGTAATTGGATGTGTGGCGGGAGTGCGTGACTAGAGTCTGGAATGCGTGACACTTTAACGCGGGGCTTCTCCCTGCTTTAGTAAAAAATATTGTATAGTGACTAATTAAATATTGTTTGCTAACTTGTTGCATTGCTGTATCGTGGCAGGCTCGTGGGGAGGGGGGAGCTGCGCTCTTGTGATTGGTTGAAAATGGAGGCGACATCTGATTGGTTACAGACCAGTCAATGTTGAAAAAAGCGCATTTGTGGATCTATTCAAGTCAGACGAGCCTCAAAAAACCCACACCCATATGTGAAGCGATCTGCGAACAAATGTATATACAAATTTTTAATGTGTGCATTGAAATATATTGGTAAATCCTCTCTATGTGCATTTTGTAAATCGAATATATTTGTGAATTGCACTGTGTGTATTTACAATTTTTGAGTCTGATCTCACCCCATAGTTTCCCCCCCACACATGCACACACAGACACAAGGGCACGGTCGCACCAGCAAACAGTGCGCGTCCGCTTGCAAACAATGACTACTAAGTCATAAGTGTATATTCCTCTGCATATTCCTCTGCAGCATTGACAAATGGGATGTTAAGTAGTAGTCCACATTCAGACCACCGGGACCTACATACTCACAGGGGATAATCTGGAGAAGTGAGGAGATGGGAATACCTCAGTATTTGACTTAAGCCAACCTGCCATTGGTTTAATTTATCTAACACTAATTTCAGATGTTATTAAAGAAATTAAAGCCAAAGTATTTTTTATTGTCGTTTGTACCAAATGACATGCATCATTCTGAACAATATATCACTGGCACAATTTACCCCAAGTCAAGGATTGGGTGAGTGTAAAAGAAAAAAGGAGCAAATAGAAATTTTACAGATGTACACTGTTGGTAAATACAACTCACTTTGTTGTTTGATTATAGGAGCTGGTTTACAAGAATTCAGACCACAAATTTGTTGGGAACGTCAAAATTCTTTTAACTGTTCTGTAGTCGGTAAATCTCAAATTCAAATTCAAAATTTGAATTTATTTTAAATGTTTCTTATAGTAATTTAAAGTATTTCTTTCTTCATAAAACCCACAATTCAAATAATAAGGATAATGATTAAACTACTTATTTTAAATAGCCGTTTTAATGATGTATTATTGTCTGCTTAGAGGTGGTGTAAACAGCTCATAATTAATCTCAAACATCTATTTAAATTGCTGTATTAAAACAGCCCTTCAGGTTTCTTACCAGGACGGCATATTAAGGGATTACATAAGAACGCACCTCGTAATAACGTAATCATTTACCTTCTACCTGGGTTGGTGACAATGTAACATGATCGGCAAATAGAAAAGCATGTTCACGTATTTGAATATGGACAATCGTCAGTAAATCCCTAATTGCACACACATGTTTCACGTCAAACTAGACAGTGGTCCAGTCCACCACTATTAAACAATTAAATTCTTATTAAAACAAGCGTGAGCTCAGACAAGAATACAATACCCTTGCATATCTAAGCCTGTTTTTAAGCAATTATCTTTTCTCTATATGACTTGTATCCTGATCGAAATGCTTTATTATATTGGCTGATGTTTCACTATACCTAAAGTAGAGAATCAAAATTGTTATTTTGAATTGTTAGAAAGATTAAGAAGTCTATTCTGTGCTGACTGGATTGTCCTTTTATCCTTTGTATCCCATCTGGAACGCTACAAACTAGCATGAGCTGTGCACGTCCCAGACCAAGAGGGCTCTATCAGTGGCTGTGCCACTGGACTTCAGAGCAACTTCTTTCTTTTTTCAGGCTTGTGACTCAATTAATTCTCTACTCACTTATCATGATGTTTTTTTCAGCAAAAAGGAGCTAAAATATGCATATAATGAAAATAGAAATAAGGTTTTAACAATAATAAAACAAATTGAAAATCTTAATATAAGAATCTACTAGCAGTAAAAATTCCTCTGAACGTCCGGCTGATATCATCAAGCACATGACCATTAGTCATGTGGAAATATTTCCCTCCAGGAGGACGTACAGAGCCAGCTGCTTACCTTCGACCTTCAGGACCCCCTCTACCCCCTCCCTCAACATTACCTCAACTAGCACTTTGATCATGTGCCAAGCTGCCAAGCATACTGTCGGAAAAGCCCAGCATCACCGCCTGCCCTTGGGGTCATCAAGTGAGACACAAAAGCCCCTGATGGGTGTCCTGTTACTGGTGTGAATTCCTGTGGAGTGCCCAGAGAGCCAAGTGGAGCTCTGGTCCATTGATTATGACACAAGTCAAGGTTGCATCTGGGTTTATCGGAATCATATAATCAGCACCTCTCTGCCATTGTCCTTCACACATATCAAAATTATTCTTTTTTTGAATGATCATCAGGAAAAACTAGTAAAATAGTCTCCGCCTTCATAATGGCCTCATTCTGACTGACTGAGTTGGTGAAGGAGAGGAGAGAAAATTGATGGTCAAGTGACGTTATGATGAGGGAAGAGATGAAAGCAAACAGATTGACAGCTGTTAATCTCTCATGAAAAAGCCAAGATGGATTATCTGACAGTCTCAAACTCTGCTGACTGGCCACACAGCATTGGTTTCCTAGCAACCGCTGAATAATTAACAGAGTCAGTGGCTTCAGTGGCAGGACAGTTTTAGACAGGGTGGTCTGGCTACGGTGTTTATCCATAAACACAAATAACAAGAGTGGAAATTAGGGACAGGTTAGCTGCTTCAGCACTGTGGACACTTGATAAAAACTCTTATTTTATGTTTTAGCACAAATCAAGTAGCTTCTATTCACTTAATAATCCAGTAGGAATATATTCTTCTGATGTCAATATGTGACAAGAAAGAATTTAGTGCACTTATATTTAACTTACTAATTCATGTTGTTTCTAAAGGAATTAGAAGTCCCCAGTCAAGTTAACCTGGATCTTCCCAGACCTTTTACATTTAATTAATCTCCTATAAACACATGTCAAATCCTTTCACATTGATCTTTCCCTTTCTCACTAAGAGGGTGCGGTTTGATTTATAGAAATTAAGTGTAGCAAGTTAGCTTTGGCTGGCCAATTTCAATTCAAATGACCCAAGATGCAGATAAGAGGCTCATTATGGAAACAGTTGGTTTTAAATGACGATATCATTTTGGTCAGTGTTAAAATATTCTATTTTAAGTTCCCCCTGTAGTGTACTTGCCTCCTCTCTCTCATAGATGCACACACGCAGCACAGAGATTAGTTCACGTCTTCCTGGCACCTGCCTGATTATAGGGCCGAGATCTAACAGATGGAAACGCTGCATGGAATATGTTATTTTGTGATTACAGATAACCAGCACTGAGCACGTGAAAGTCAACAGTCAGGCAGAAAAAGCCAGATGCTGTTTTATTAAACCCTAATACTGTACAACACAGCTTCTCTAGCACACGTTTAGGTTTTATAAACACATTGAGGACTTGGACGTTTTTAAACAGCACTTGTGTTTTAACGACATTGTTTGATCTGTGGTCAATGGCGAGCTGGTATTTGCACTATTTTTTTATCAGGTGATTACAGTTTTATTTTTTTATTTTTCTTGGAAAGGAAAAAACAACAAAATAAAAATTCGCACTTTCATCACATTGCTTAAAGAGTAAAAGATATAAATATGTGTAAATAAATGGGTTTTAAAAAAATCTCTGTGTGCTGTGCTGCTTGTGCAACCTTGAATTGGTTTCAAGTCATGATGAGAGCGACACTAATGCTGCTTCAAACCTTCGGGAAGCGATGGGATCTGGCACGCCGGGGGGGCCAAGCTCTGCCCGCTGGATGATTTTGCTAGTGTGAGAATTACAGAAAGACAGAAATTGAATTTCTATAAAAGTAGCTTCTATTCCGAATCAGTCCACTGGTGGTTGCACTGTATATGTTCATGGCCCACTAAGATTGAAACATCATACATGCTGCCACCTTCCGATGACGGCAGGCAGCAGTGCGACATTGCATAAGGAATCAGGGAACATGTATTACCAAAATATGTACGTATATGTAAGACATACAAGGAATTTGATTTGATGCATAACAGCAGACAATTAGACAATGGACAACAAGACAGATAAGACAACATAGTGCAAGAGAAATAAAATAAAATGTAAAGCTAAAAATAAAGGAATAAAAGTTAAGAATAAAGTGCACTAGCGAACAGATAGCCATACTCTACACAACTGTGTTGAGTGTATATGTAAGTGACAGGTGTATGTGAAGTATGAAGGAGGTGGATGGAGTAGTACAGCACAACAAAAACACCTTATACATTTTATTAAAGAGCTGTTAAATATTAGCTATGAACTAATTTCATAGACCTCTGAAAAGAGAGGAATGTTCCTATGTAAGGGAATTCAGCACCAAGGACAGAGGCAGAGGCAGCGTGGGGAAGAGCAAGCTGCTATGCAATACGGTTATCCAATTGCTTAATCCTAGTTTGTACTAATATTAACCTACTAAAAGACATGGCTCAGGGCCATTCCTAGGTACTGAAATATATACTGAAATGCAGTGTAGATTCTGTAGCCCTCATATTAAATTCAATTCAAGAGTGCACCATGTTAAAAGTGATATTGACATTTTGTCACCTGCAGTATCAAAAGTCCTTCTCCGTCAGACAGCCATGCAGTGAAGCTGTACAAGATCCACAAGGACCAATAACTCATATTTGCCCCTTCAACCGCATTATTAAAACCATCGGCATTAGCCTGTCTCTGGGTGGCAGCAATCTCAAAATATTGGCTGGAATCCGAATACGAGCCGCATTTCATTCACTTGCCAGTCTCCATCTGTTTAAGTATGCCTGGAGTTATTTGCACGGATGATATGTATTGAACTCGATTCAATTACATGCGGTCACAAGAAATGCTGATGGTGATATAGTCTCCAAGAGAAACAGAGCTTAGGTTGACAGGTAAACATGAGAGTCCATTCCCAGTAAATATCTGCTGTTTGATAGAGAAATATTATGGCAGCCCTTACTGTCAAAAACAGTGCAAAACACAACGGCAAATAGGAGCGCACAACGCAAATAGGAAAACACAACGAAATTAACTCCTTACGGAATAGGTAGGGCCTTATAGCAGAGGACGGACCCTTCTGATTGGACAGACGGACTGTCTGTCTTTTAACAGGAAATGATACAGGGCTCTCAAGTGTCACGCATTGAGCGAGACAGTCAAGCACTCCCGCCCCACATCCAATTCGTCCACCGGCCGTAGCGTCCGCGGTATCCCGTCCCCCCACGTAGCACCCCAGACAGTCCGTCTGTTCAATCAGAAGGGTCCGTCCTCTGCTATCTAAGTTAATTTCGTTCCTATTTGCCGTTGTGCGTTCCTATTTGTCGTTGTGTTTTGCACTTCAGGGCCACCGTAAAATATAGATCTTTGCCCAAACCTGATGTGCTCATTATTAAACCATTAGAACATATTAGACAAATTGATCGTGTGGGGTGTAGGAACAGCTATACTGACATTGTGAAATATAATCACATGACTGAATGTTTTATTTAATATCAATACCCAATTTTTTTTTTTTTGGCAGACGAGGTGCAACCTTTTCCTCTGATCATCTAAAAACAAAATTAGCTGGGTTTGTGTCTCTTTTAAAGACCAAAGGAAAACATCCTTGTACTTAAGGAAAAGTCAAGCCATCATTAGAGGTCAACGGAGCTGGCTTCCAAAAATATTCTGGCCAAAAAAAAGAGCTGAAATATTAAGGAACTATAGATCAGGGTGTAGAGAAGTAGTTGGATCAGACCTGTAACTTAAACCAATGAAACCCGGGGCTAATTAAGAACAGACAGAGAGAGAGGAAAGAGGCAGAGAGAGGAAGAGAGAGAGAGAGAGAGAGAGAGAGAGAGAGAGACAGAGAAACAGAAGGCCAGAATATGAGGAGGAGAAAGTAAGGGAGAAGAAGTTGACACATGCTTAGAGGATAATGAGGTGCAGAGTAGAAAAGGCACCAGCAGTAAGAAAGGAAACTAAATTATGCTAAGAGAAGATGCACTGAAAAAGTGATGGTACCCCAAGCTAGTTAAGGAGGAATACTGTACAGAAGAAAGGCGCTAGAAAGGAAGTGTGTATGTCACACACCTACCGTCATATAGATTTCTGTCATGTACATTTCAGCGTGGTCAATGGGATTTAATAAAGAGAATATTGTGAGTATGTTTTCTTGTATATTTCTATACCTGCATGATGAACCCAATGCACACAGCCAAATGTGCATTATATATTTCTTTGCAGTTTTGAATAATAAAAGACCATGCTCATCATTATGATCTTCCTCTATATATCCATAACTCAAACAAACTTTTTTCACTTTTAAAAGGCTGAAGGTCTTGCTCACACATCATAACTATATATTTTTTAATATACACTTTCAAATCAAAATGTTTGACTAGATTATGGGTTGAATGTAAAATGTCTGCGTGTAAGTATTATGGATGCTTGGCATAACCCAAGCCAAATATATGCATTCTAAAATGACATTGTACTTGTAAAAACTCTTCTCCTGCAAATTCTTTCCGGCCTGGCTTTTGTCGAGAACAAGACAACCAACACACAGAACAACGTGCCGCTTGTAGAAACAAGCTGTAAACTGAGGATAAACACCGCAACAGACTAAATGACTCCTGAAACAAAGCACAAAGCGGATGAGAGTTTAATGTAAGTCAACGAAACACATCGAAGGCTATTTGACTCACAGGAGGGCGAAGAAAGTTCCGGCCAGAGTTTATTAGTTGTGTGTTCCGTTCGTTGTAAGTTTACTGTATTGTTTAACAAGTGATTGAGTCTGCTTATGGCCTGCTGAGCTCCGTTGTGTAAATGCTGGGTAAATATTCCTGTACGCTGTTAGCCCGAACTTGTTGACTTTAGTAGAAAATCGCGAGGAAACCCGTTTCCTCAAACCATTTAAGTTTTTTCAAATGGAGGAACCAAACAAGTTGTGTTCATCAAAATCATTAGTTCACTAAAATAATTTTTTTTCATTAGTCTAAGTTTAATGAAATAACTATTTTCAGTTGAACATCATGATCAGGAATCAGGAATCAGGAAACATTTATTGCCAAAATATGTCAAACATACGAGGAATTTGTCTTTCGGTTGGTGTGTAACAGTAGACGGTTGGTGTGTAACAGTAGACGGTGTAACAATAGACAACAAGACAGCAGTGCACAAGTAATAAAATAAAGTTTAAAAAAAAGTAAAGTAAAAACACAAGTTAAAAAGAATGACAAGAAATGAATGGTGTATAAGAAAGCTGAACAAACTAAGGAGAATTTTGATTGTAACTACTACAGCAGCGCTTTCTGTGTCACGTCATTACATCGACTGTGAAAAACAAATCAAATGCATAATGGACATCTACCAACCTCGGTCTGTTGAGAAAGCTGTGCCAATAGCTGCCCAAGGTACCCCCTTTTAGATCGAAATATGTCCAATGCTCCAGTATCACATTTCAAGACCAAGAGGTACATGTTCTTCCTCAGAAGTTCCACAGAGGCTATTTCTGTCTTGAACATCCTCTAATTGTCTTCTGTGCAACTTACGTATTTGTCCAGTAAATGCAGAGTACACACAAATTAGTATAAAAGGTACATCCTTTTATGGACAGTGGACTCTGTAATGAACTTTTAAATGTGTACTGCGCAGGTGAGTTTGAAAAGATAATGTAACGTTAGCTTATTGTCAGCTAGCTTAAAACACAGCACATGCAAACACGTATTAACGTTATAAACTGGACCCCACAGAAAATCATGCATGTTAACACCCAGCTAGCTTTAGCATTTAGCTTACTTGTTCAAATACATGCTCCCAGGATGAGATCTAACGTTGCGGTTAACGTAATATGGTAAAAGTTACACACTCACCATTCCACTTGGTGTAAAGTTGTTTCCAAAATCCCGCAGCTTTGTCAAAGTCAGTTCACGCGGTCGGACAGCAGACTAGCGGATCCTTTGGACTCGTCACTGGCTGCACACGGCTCTAACGTTAGCGTCAATTAATGTTCTCAGCTTTTAAATCAGTGAAATTCAAACAGACCCCTCCCCCCTTACAGAAACGTAATGATTTAGTAATGACACAGTTGTTTTGCAAAACATGAAAGTATAAGTAATGATCACTCAAAAGTTTAATTTGAAATAAATCTGGGTTTAGAGTGTATTGTTATAACGTGTTACTCGGCAAACGCTGTGTGATGGTAACTGCTTTCTGTTTGTCCATTCTGCTATTGATAATATCGTGTTGCTAGAAGTCATTGTGGGCTGGATCGCTATTTGGAACTCGGGTCAAAGACAAGGCTGCGTGATACACAACAGTTGTGTTATTGTTTTTTTATAATGCGGGTAAATGAAATCCAACCTTCTGATTGGTTGAGAGTGAGTCACGGGGTGTGCGTGACAGTTACAAAGATGCCCCCGCTGCGCCTAACAACACTCACTATATAGCGGTCACTATTAGCAACCCCCGACGCCATTTCGTAGTGTCAAAAGAGATTAGGTGAATGCTGAAATCTGATTGGCTGCAGGATGTACATTAAATCCTGATAATGGGACCTTGTTGGGAATTAGAATCTCTTTCCAACTATCAGATTGTCTTTGTTTCAGTCCTAGCAAGTGTTTATATTGAAGCATATTTTTATTAAAAGGAGACAAGAAAGACCAATGATTTTTTTCCAGTACTCCCATTCCCATTAAAGGCTTATCCCCATTTGAGCAGGGCTGTACAATGTAGCTTCCCCATCCCTGACCAGCTGACAATGATAATATGTCTGTATAACGTCTACTCCTCCTTCATCCACCTTTTCCTACTCTAAATTAATGTAATATCATAACACTTTTTACCAGTGGTTAGCATACACCAGCAAACAACCCTTGCACTTTCTGCCACGCTCTTCCACTGTCGAAAACGGTTTGCTCCTCACAAAAACACCCACATGTGGCTAGTAATCCTACTGATTATATTGACCTAGCGGTCTAATTGATAGTGACCCTATGCCCATCAGGGGGTTGGAGGTCAACAAAACAAACCAATAACAAAATGTTTTTTACAAGGTAGATATTTTAAATTAAAAATGTAATGTCTCGTTGGCCTCCTGTGCCTCCAATTGCCTCATCACCCCACCCATATACTATCCCCCCCTATGTTCCCTGCTTTAGTTGACAGATTGTCATTATTCGTCCCATTGCAAGCAGGTCGTCAGGTTGTTTACCATTCCCTGTCTCTCCTTCTCGTTATTGACGGTGACTACCCCTTTTGTGGATTTTGCTTGCTCCTGGTTAGAGTTGTTTTGAGTTTATTTTTGTTTTTATTTTTGTTTTTCAGTAGGGAACCACCTTTTGTTTCAAGTTAAATCTGGTGTCAGTCTCTGCGTTTGAGTCCTCACTAAGCTGTGAACCGTGACAAAAAGTTCAATAGACATAGAAGGTTACACATTGTACACAGTACAGAAAGAGTGTACCTGCAAGTCTGTTACATGTACACTCTCAGTTAATGACAGTTGGTAAAAGAGTCACTATTTGCAGTTATTGGTTTTCGTCTACACGGACACCGGTTGTCCATTTTATTGTGTCGCTCAGGACAAAAACAATGACAATGGAAAGTCAGTTAGTTCCCAAGTCGTGGATACACAAATCAAATGGATCCATGTGACAATGCAATGGTCAGACCAAGTGATGCAGTTGCAAATGAATAGGAAAGGAAGGAGGAGGGGTCAACAAACCTCCGATCTTTAAACACAAGACTGGTGTGTCCGTCCTAAAGTAGTGTTAAGTCTTTGTACCCTATGGCTGACGGTAAACCTTATTTTATGTAGGCTCAACCATTAAGTTTTTCCTTACCTAACCAAGTGTGTATGTTTGGCCCTAAACCCTAACTTTCATTAATATTGTTCCACAAAAAAGAATTTGATTTTATGAATATTTGCTACCGAGAGATTGTAATAGAACATAGTGAGCAAATAAATACTTATGTGTATGTGAAGCATTTATGTGAGACATAATAAAAAATAAAAGAGATATTTTAAGCCAAAGAAAGTAATTCCTGTTATTGTGTGATTGTGCTTATTTTGTTGATGGATATCAACCGCAGAGAAACCCACAACCTC
This sequence comes from Gasterosteus aculeatus, assembly GCF_964276395.1. Classification (NCBI taxonomy): domain Eukaryota; kingdom Metazoa; phylum Chordata; class Actinopteri; order Perciformes; family Gasterosteidae; genus Gasterosteus; species Gasterosteus aculeatus. Next base: position 7,770,605 of record NC_135708.1, on the reverse strand, counting down.
CGGGCAGCACTGTGGAACCATTACAAACAGATCTGCCATTAAGAACGAATGGAGTTGCTTTGCATCCTATTAATTAAGCAGGGGTTCTATGGAGCTCTGGTGGAAGCCATATTAAATGCAGGCCTAATATCATCAATCAGAAAAATGCTCTCACAAGCATGTACACACCAATACACAATACAGTGTATCAACTAAGTCTCAAGACATATTAGCATGCTCACACACGCACACACTAACAAAGAAACACGGCAGAAATTCCCACTTCTTTTCTTTGATTGGCCTGATTACCAGCAAAACTCATCTGACCCTGTACTCCCGAGCCAGAACCAACTAATTTCAATGAGTTTTTAAGAGTGCTTTAAGATTTAGTGGATTTGTTATTTAACTTCAGCACGTTTGGTTTATGTTCATAAAGTTATAGTTCCTCTATGAACAGCAGGAGAGCATTATAGATGTAGCTTGATAAGTAGATGGACCATTTGTCACAATCAAATTTGCATAACGATATTTATCTATGCAAATTGGATCCATCCAACGCAGGGCTGAAGGCTCACAAAACTCAGATCAAATATTCAAACTATGATTTAAAACGCTGCTTGAAAATATGAAACATGATGCTATGTTGCAAACAGTCTAGCCAAAACTAATGCTGTTGCTGTATTTGCACCATTGATCTCATGTCTTCAACAGCTATATGCAGTTAAAACTCCTTTACCGCTCATAAATAAACAGCTCTATAGTGCTACCACTCCACAGGTTACCTTCAACCGGCAAAGGTTCCACTTAAGCGCGATTACGCTCTAGGGTGCGTAACATGGTCTCTGGTGTAGGTAAGGAAATTATTCTACATATAAATGTATTTAATCACATCAGAAACGGAATAGGTCACCTTTATGGTTTAGATTAAACAACAGGGACACATCTCTAAGCAACGAGACAGCCTCATTGATGATAGAATCCTAAAGCTGCTAAGTAATTAGATCTATACAGCCTCATGTGGCTACGGATGTTGTACTTGTGCTCAATAATCTGATCAATGCAAGCAGATAAAGCATTATGAAATATCCAATCAAGCATCCAGTATCAGTAACCATGTGTAACAAGCCTGCAGTACGAACACCCAATTATTTTAGTAAATGACTCAGAACGACAGCGGTGAGTCCGTTCAGGATTGTCTAAATAGAACCAGGCCCCACCAAAGGCCTCCGGTTAATACAGTGCGGTCAAACCCTTCTGACTGGTCCGTTATCTTGCCATCCACAAAGCAATCTCGTTTCTTCTGGCCGAGATACATCCGATAACACCATTACCATGGCTCCATCGTGACATAAAAAATATGATTACTGCTACACAATACCGGGCTTTCAGTACAGCAACCAGGCAAATTGAATTGGCACATCAGGTCGTGATTACATTGACACAAGCTTTCTGCTTTGACTGCCAGGCTTCAAAAAGGAAATTACATTGTGAAAGGTCTATTAGTGCTTTAAAAACAGATCTCACTTTCTTCCACTTTCTTGTATGGTAGACTCAACTTGGTCAAGAAGGAAGGGGGGTGAGAGGAGTTATGGAAAATTAAATTAGAACAACAGCATCTTTTTTTACATCATGCACATCCTTATTTATACAAGTATTATTAGCATGGATAATTATAAGAAAGAGCTCTACAGGAGATGCAGAGGACAGAGTGAGAGAGCCGATAACCTACTGTCAGCACAAGGAGAAAGCAATACCGTTGCTCAGTTTACTCCATCACGGCATCCATTATCACCAATTAAATGGAGGGGCCCGCAGGCTGGCATGCACACACTGCATCGGAGAAATAATTCTGGGCAAAATAATGAACTAATTGGAAAGTCAAGGGTTTACCTTAGGAGACAAAGTCAAACAAACTCTTGCCTCCTTCAGAGTGTTGGGAAAACAGCCAGATAACAAGGAAGTGTTAATGAGACTGGCGAGGAAAGGAAGAAGGCCAGGAGCGATAGATTGTAGAATATGGAATGGGGTCAAGAGGGCAGGTGGTCAGACGGGCAGAGGTTACTAGGGTGAGGACAGGAGACAGGGTGGTGAAAGAGGGAAAAGAGGGTGATAGAGGGGAAGTCGGGACACAAGTAATAGGAGATGAGTTTGAGAAAGAGCTGTTTTGGGGTTAAATAGTTGACAAAGTCTCCCAAAAGAAGGGTAGAGGGGGAAGGAGGACTGGGGCATTCAAGGAGGTTGGAGAAGATGGAAAAGAGTTTTTGGGGGTTAGAAAATGAGGACTCAATTCTAGATTGGTAGAAAGAGCTTTTGAAAGCAGATATACTCAACTGTATCTGTCGATCAAGCCAGAAGAGACGGACCAGTTAGACTTCAAGAATGTCTTGGAGACATCAAAACTTGGATGACCAGCAACTTCCTGATGCTAAACTCGGAAAAAAAAACGGAAGTTATCCTGATAGGCCCAGAGCGCCTTCGAAGCCAGCTGTCACGTGATACAGTTTTTATGGATGGAATTGCTCTGGTACCCAGCAGCACCGTCAGGAATCTGGGAGTTCTCTTCGACCAGGATATGACCTTCAACTCGCATATAAAGAAGACTTCAAGGACTGCCTATTTTCATCTATGTAACATATCAAAGATCAGGAACTTCCTGTCTCAAAGTGATGCAGACAAATTAGTTCATGCGTTTGTCACTTCCAGACTCCATCCATCCATCCATCTTCAACCGCTTATCCGGGGTCGGGTCGCGGGGGCAACAGCTCCAGCAGGGGACCCCAAACTTCCCTTTCCCGGGCCACATCTACCAGCTCTGACTGGGGGATCCCAAGGCGTTCCCAGGCCAGTGCAGAGATATAATCTCTCCACCTAGTCCTGGGTCTTCCCCGGGGCCTCTTCCCAGCTGGCCGTGCCTGAAACACCTCCCTAGGGAGGCGCCCAGGGGGCATCCTCACCAGATGCCCAAACCACCTCAACTGGCTCCTTTCGACGCAAAGGAGCAGCGGCTCTACTCCGAGCTCCTCGCGAATGGCTGAGCTTCTCACCCTATCCCTAAGGGAGACGCCAGCCACTCTCCTGAGGAAACCCATTTCGGCCGCTTGTACCCGTGACCTAGTTCTTTCGGTCATGACCCATCCTTCATGACCATAGGTGAGGGTAGGAACGAAGATTGACCGGTAGATCGAGAGCTTTGCCTTCCGGCTCAGCTCTCTTTTCGTCACAACGGTGCGGTAAAGCGAGTGCAATACCGCCCCCGCTGCTCCGATTCTCCGGCCAAACTCACACTCCATCTTCCCCTCACTCGTGAACAAGACCCCGAGGTACTTGAACTCCTTCACTTGGGGTAAGGACACATTCCCTACCTGGAGTAGGCAACTTCCAGACTGGATTACTGTAATTCTTTGTTATCAGGCTGCTCTTGTAAATCTCTTAAGCCTCTCCAGTTGATTCAGAATGCTGCAGCACGTGTATTAACAAGAACTAAGAAAAGGGATCATATCACTCCTGTATTAACTTCTCTGCACTGGCTCCCTGTTAAATCAAGAATAGATTTAGAAGGTACTTCTCCTCACCTACAAGGCACTTGCTGGTGAGGCACCGTCGTATCTTAAAGAGCTTGTAACACCTTATTGCCCTACAAGGCAGCTGCGCTCCATATATGCTGGGTTACTTGTTGTTCCTATGGTTTTAAAAAGTAGGCTGGGGGCCAGAGCCTTTAGTTATCCAGCTCCTCTTTTGTGGAACCCGGTTCCACTTTCAGTCCGGGGGGCAGATTCGGTCAGCTCTTTTAAAGTAAAACTTAAAACTTTCCTCTTTGATTCTGCCTATAGTTAGGGCTGGATCAGGTTAGCCCAGACCAGCCCTTAGTTAAGCTGCTATAGGCTTAGACTGCCGGGGGACAGAGCTCCTCTCTCACGCTCTCGTTCTACCATAATTCACGTTTTATTAATGCACATGACTAATTCAGCTTCTTTCCGGGAGTTTTTTTTGTGCTTTCTCCCCTAGCAGGTCTCCGTAGATCGTGGTTCCTTCGGGACCCTGGTCCTGACACCTACCGTGGCCCTCCTGACGCCTGCTGCTGCCATCATCATCATCATCATTATTATTTTAGATATTAATCATATTACTGTACTCGTAAACCAACATTACCCTCTCCTTAAGTCTCTGTGCTCTCCCTCCTCACAGGCTTCTGTGGATGGTGGTTCTATCTGATGGTGGTTCAATCTGATGGTGGTTGCCCCTGCAGTGGTCCTGCTGGGCGCCTGGCTTACTACTCAGTTACTTGAATAATTTCTGCCATAGGAATTGCATGTATTGTATATTGTTCATTCTGTACACATGGCATCCATTGTAGTCTGTCCATCCCGGGAGTGGGATCCCTCCTCTGACGTTCTCCCTAAGGTTTCTTCCCTTTTTTTTTTCATTTTTTGGGGAGTTTTTCCTGTGCCGATGGTGGGTTTCGGGACAGAGGATGTTGTATGTGTACAGCCCTGTAAAGCCTGTAAAGCCCTCTGAGGCAAATTTGTAATTTGCGATTATGGGCTATACAAAATAAAATGAATTTAATTGAATATACAAGGAGAAAATGAGGAGAGAAGAGATTGAAAGGCAAGCAGGTTGTTCATCTTTACGCCATTTCCTTTCCGATGCTCGCATAGTGGCCCTAGCGGCATAGCGGCACGCACCGGTTCAGACAGCCACGGAGCCGGAGAGGATTTTCTGGCATGTCGTGTTGTAAGAGGACAGAGAGAGTCGAGAGAGGAGGACAGAGTGGAGAGGAGAGGGACTGAGTGACAACGCAAAAGAAGAAAGTAGGAGTAAGAGGTCAGAGTTAGATTAGGTCAAACCTAGCAAAGATACACCGCATGAAAAGTGGGATTTTCGGCAGTATGCGGCACTGTAAATTGTCGTGGAATTTCAGGTTTGCGGCAATTTGCGGGCAGCGCCGAAAACTGCCGTAAATTGTCAGAAATTGATGTGGGCCTCCCTTGGCAGTTGTCCCCCCATGATCCCCTCCTCCTAATTCTAGGGGAGGCTTTGACATGTAAATGAAAATGCTGTGAGCTATACAAACGCAAATCAGGGTCGCAGAGGGAGTTTTAGCCCAGGTGACATTTTTTTAAAAGGTAAGAAAATCTCTGGTACAAATAGATCAGGCTCAGTAGCCTAATTATAGACTCTTACATTTTAGATTTATTTAATTCAAATATGCTAGATTACTGTGTACGCCATTAGCAATGGCAAATGTTGTGTAAAAAAGATACACAAAATAACTTCTTAAAAAAATTAGTTTTAATCAAGGCAAAATGAGCATTCCGTGCAAACAACATTTGAATCAGAATGAGGGGTCTGCAGAGATCAGTCTCCTAGAGCTCAACTACAGTGCATAGTGGCAGGACTTCAGTGACCTCTTCTTTGGTCTTAAATGCACAGAGGATGTATTAACCACACATCTTCTAGCAATGCGCTCAACTGGCAGAAATTATGCTGGGTATGACGTGTCTGTTCCCTGCAAGCCCCAAACTTCTATTGGCTTTCCATAAAAATGTCTGTCCGGGTGGAGATGAAGCCAGGAAACGTGTGTTTAAATGTTTAAATGCCGTACCCTTTGACACAACATTAACAACTATAAACTGCTTTATAATGGCTGGTCGTAGTTCTGCTAGAGGGTCAAGGACGGGTTCCTCAAAACTGTTAGTGTTTCCACACCACTTAGCATAAACATATGCTGACCTTTATGCTTTGCATCTATCGATTAAGTGACATTCATATATGTTACCCGTTTACATGTCATGGCAAAACATTCAACCTCAGTGACACAAGGGTACATCTGATGATACATTGTCAACATTGCCAGACTCATCCAAGATTGTCTGGTGGAATGGAGAAAGAGGCACCACTGTACAGTTTTCTAGGGAAAGTCGTTCTGCTGACACCAAAACACTGCTTTACATAAAGCATATCAGCTGTTTCAAAGTCCCAACCATTTGTCTTCCTAAAATACTGGTCCTTCCGTATAACAATAACCTTGCATGTGATTGGAGGACCCTTAGACTCCTCGTCCAATCACGTGTGAGGTCATAGGCATGACTCAGACAGCAGTACTTGCAAGACGAGCAGACACGTGTGTGTTACTATAGTCAGAAGAACTGTATCTCCAGTTCCTTTGTTTGGTTTTTGCTGCTTCGTGAATAATGGCGGGACGACGTCTCGCGTTCAACTCGCCTTCAACTCCTCTCCGCGGTCACCAACTTTCGGCCAGTCCGCAGACAGACGAGAAGAAGCTGCTGAATGCTCTCAGTGGATCGTCTCGTCAACTCCAACAACAAACTGCCGATATCAACGAGCGGTTCGCTCCACTGGAGCGTTCGGGACTCTGCGGGTTTCTGTCCATGGAGGAGAGGAACCGACTCAAAGAAGAGGAGACGGGAGCACGATCCCAAGATAGCGGTAAGAATACGTTCGATGACTGCAAGCTAAGCTAAGAGTAGCGTAGCCTCAAGCTAAGCTAAGAGTAGCCTAGTAGCCTTACAAGTAAGCAGAAACAGCTTTATTAAAGTGTGTTTTCTTTGCCGTGTCATTTATAGGAAGCGCTGCGCCGTCTTCACAACTCCGAGACGAACTACAGGCGCTACGAACCGGAGCAAGGGTCAGATTTAAAGAATATGCTTTCATTCTGCGCTATAAGGGAATATATACGTATAGATACTGATCATAACTGTACATTTTGTTTTCACAGACTAATCTCGCCTCATAATGAGGCGGTGACCTCGTATTTGCTCCGGGAAAAGTCCAGATTTAGATGACGTCATTGTGTGTAAGTGACACTGTTTCTCCTTCCTTGTTAAATGTTACTGTGACTTGCGTTTGATTTTTTTAAATTCATACCACACTCATTTAATTGTTTTCCAGCCGCCTGTGAGACGTATTGTGAGAGGGGACGCAGGAGCTTCAGGTTCAGCCGGAACACTCACTGCGGGCAGAAGCTGCGAAGGATTCAGCGCGGAGTCGAGCGAGAAGAAAGACGGTCAGTTTATTTGCTGACTTGTTTCAGGTGCATTGATAGATGTGTTGTGTCCGTACGCATCGCACAGTACTGATTCATTGTTGTTTTTACAGCTGCTGGAATCGAGACAAAGTGTGCTGGCTGATGAAGAGGTCGAACACCGCCACCGTGGAGCTCACGTCGGGCGGAGGGGACGGCGTTGTTTGCGGGGTCTCGGGGTGGATTGTACGGTCGCCACACGCACACGAGCCGCCTGCACAACAGACCTGCCTCGGAAAACACGGCGCCAGTGACGGTCTACAACCCCGAGGAGGCAAACGGACAGTTTACTGAGCTGTAGTTTTTAAACCGCCGTTACCCAAGTGTGGGCAGATCCTCACTTTGTATGTAGTTGTTGTTTGTGTGTTGTTAATAAAGCTCTTTCTTTGCATAAACGTGTGTCAAATGTTCATTTTCTCTATAAATTCATTGATGTCCTGGTTGGTAACCATGGAATGAATATACAGCATAATATGAATATATAAATAAAATGAGGCGGGTGACCAATAGCGACAGATCTGCCAACCAATCACGAGTGATTGAAAGTTGTGGTTTCATCCAATCATGAACGAGGAAACTCAAGCCTGGTCTGCCCATGTGTGGTTTTGCTGCCAATCACGAATGATTTTATTAGTTAGTAAGTTGTGGTTTCCTCCAATAAGGAGTAAGGATATTCAAGCCCGCTCGGCCACCCGCAGTTTCGCTGCATTCATATGCTAATTCGGGCCATTCGCACCTCCGCCAGCTCTCTGCATACGTCATGGTTCGTTTCCGACAATTTGTGGCACAGACAAACGCGACGTGCGTGGGTTGCAAATTGTCGGAAATTAGGGAGATTTCCGGGCGTTTACGGGGACGAAAATCTCACTTTTCATGCAGTGCACTGTCATGTAGTGATGGCAAAGTGAAGCTTTCTGAACCAGTGAAGCTTTCCAGCCAATTGTATTGGAAAAAGGTTCATTCATTCAATGCATCGCAAACTCTATGATGACCTCTGCTGTTGAAAACTTGTAGTGCAAATGTATCGAATAGCCTACCAGTATATTTTGGCCCAATCTCTGATTATGAAAAGTTGAACCAATAAATCATCTAATAAATGAATAAATAATACATGGATTCCTATATGAATAAAACTATTGTTTTTCAGGTTTGAATTGTGTCCTTGTTTGTGTATTTCAATTCTCTGTACATTGGAAAGAAGTGAAACAAACAATTATCTATGTCTTTCTGCACCTTTGTGCATAATAGCAGAATAATTAATATAAGATTATATATATATATATATACATATTTGCTTTGCCTTGCACTGGTTCATATTTCGACACACGCTTCGAAGCAGGAGGGTCGGAGGTAACAACACTACTGTAATGATGTGTCCAAAAGTCATGTTAAATGTGATTAAGAACCATGAATAAATCCAGTTCTTTTCACATGAACCTAAAATGGAAATCAGTGAGCGATTAGCTGTTTAACGTCCAAAGCATACATCTATAACGCTCCTTATGACAAAGAATAGTTTATGGATTTCTAGAGATTTATTTAATATACAATTTGCTGGTCATTGTCACTTGAGGCAAAATGTTGTGCATTTTTAAGTTGTATACATGTGCATCTTATGGTGTTGGGTTCCGCAGCGGACACTGTAACCGTTGTGTGTCAAGATGCAAACAAGTAAGCAAGACAGATTGGGCTAGACCGCAACAGAGAGGGGAGAGGGAGAGCGCACAAACAAAAGGGACACACACTTAAATCAATTGAATAATGGAGCACTGTTAATGGTTCTTATTGTGACCAGGCCTGCCATTAGTAGATGCAGGCACACAATGTGCCACAGCTGGAGAAATGCTTTCCCCGCAAATCCTGGAGGGCTGACAGTGGCTTTACTCAACATGCACACAACAACTACACAGGAAGATCTGGCTGCTGCGTTGCACACGTATACACAGACACTAGGGATGCACCGATCCAGATTTATTCACTTCCGATTCGATACCTAAATTTGGATATCGGCTGATACAGATAATATTCCGATATCAGAGCGGTGTTTGAAAAACAGGAAATCCTGTTAACAGAAAAAATTCAGAAAACAAATTTGAAACTGTAAGGGTTTCTGATTGTCAGGTAAATATTTATTTCATTTCATAAATGTCAAATACTTGAGTCTTAAAAATAGAAATATAAAAAGTGCAAGTGTGAACATCTTACACACACACACATACACACTTGACACACAGTCTCACTCACGCTGTTATTCACAAAAATAACAGCACAAATCAAGTAAACTGACTCTTGTATCATGAACAACATGTCAAATATCTGAAGAAAAGTGCAATAAAAATGTAAACATCTTACACACATACACACTTGACACACAGTCTCACTCACTCACTCATTCACACACGCAATCACACTTACTCTCTCTCACACACACACACACACACGATAAGTTTTAAAACTGTGCATCAGAACAGACACTTTCATGAAGTGAATAGAGGGGTCATCGTGGCGCAGGGGGTAGAGCGGGTGTGCTGGGAACCGCAAGGTTGGTGATTCGAGTCCCGGCTGCCCCATGTCTCAAGTCAAAGTGTCCCTGAGCAAGACACCTAACCCCTAATTGCTCCCCGGGCAAAATGTGAAAAGCCATGGGTTTAAAGTGTAATGTAAGTCGCTTTGGATAAAAGCGTCTGCTAAATGACCTGTAATGTAATGTAACATACCTGAATACATACAAAGGCCACTTCCTCTCACTCTAGATCTTCATTGGCATACATGAATACATGAATTCATAATATATACATGAATATAGCCACGCACAAGTGTGTGTTTTAGTAAGCACACTGCAATCTAACACAGTCCCCAGGGTGCATGAGGCATCAGGTGTCGGGATTCTAACCTCATTACCACCATGACAACATGGTGCCTCATCATTACACTGCTAAACCTGACCACACTAGGCCAAGTCGAGGTAAACAGTACCACACACATACTGTGTACCCGATGTGCGTGCTGTACTCTTTCTGTGTCTGTTGTGTTAACCGTCTGACTTCTTAAACTAGCCTCCTCAAGATGGCAACGCCCCCGGGGTCACATAAAATGTAGTCTTACTCTAAAAATGTGGAAGATGTCCTTAGGTTTCTCTGCTTTTACATACATCCTTCACGTGAAGGTTCTTTCATTGCTAATGTAATGAGGTACAGGCGATGAAAGTGCCGGACCGAAGGCTGTGGAAAGTCTTCATTAACAGCTTGATTTGTAGCTTGGCCTATCTGATTGATCATTTTTGCTGGACTGCATTAGGGGATGAGGGTGTAATTAAGTTTGTGTGCTCTCTGGTATGTATGTGTGTGTGTGTGTGAGAGCATGCATGCACCACCAGCTACATGAAAGTCCAAAAGCCTCTCCTTTCAACTGAGGAAGCTAGAATAATGCCATGAAGCGATGAGCACGATGTGTGTACTTTTGGCTCATAGATGAATCACATTAGATTAGGCACACAGATGAGTGACGGGATGCACATACTCAAATTAAAATGTCATAACTGAGGCTGTGTTGTGTTCACTACCAATTGAATGTTAGATAGGATTTAACATCATCTTCGTTTGGAAGTTGAACAGATGGCAGACTCGCCTTAAACGTCCATTCTCTCTGATGTCCATTAGGGGGCGACTATGAGGAAATAACTTTGTGCTAATTGCAGCTCATGTATAATTTGATTAGATGTGTCTTCTATATCAGTGGTCCCTAACCACCGGTCCGTCGGCCGTTTGGTACCGGGCCGCACCACAGAAAGCTTATATATATTTTTTTTCTGAAAAATGTTTGATTTTGAAAATTGACCGGATTTTCTCCTAATTATGTGCGCTCGTCCCTCCGACATATTCCCCACGCGTCACCAGGCGTTAGTCTTCTCATTGTCCTCTTACTGTGCACGGCAGTTTCGCCCACCAGCAAACACAGAGGGCGCAACTACTACACCCCCCCCCCCCCCCCCCTCGTCGGGCCTTCTCGACCGGTCCGCCAAATATTGTCTGACATGAAAACGGTCCGTGAGGTAAAAAAGGTTGGGGACCACTGTTCTATATGATTGTTATCTATTCTTTTCAAAAGCAAAAATGTATTTTCAACAATCCTGCACAACTATTCCTGTGTTGCTTTGTGTGTTAAAATCACATCAGCACAATCAACAGTCTGACAACCTCAAGCCCCTGTTTGGCAGCGCAGAGCAGACATGCAATTATAACACCAAGCGGGCTCCTTTCATGGATTGTCAAGATCTGCATCGGTAGCAGCAATGTGTTAACTTCACACTGGGGGAAGCACAAAAAGTGCTCTGGCGTTCCTCTTTGTTTTGCTGAGAATTTATGTCAAACTGTGTTTGGACCATGTACAAATATCCTTATAGCCCAGGCTATGATGTATCCAGAGATATTCAGCATTGTTATATTTTTTTCTTAATGGTATTTTTAAGAACCATTAGGTGTGATCTGATTCCTCGTCCACCACAGCCTTTTTAGGGACTAAAGGGTTAATATTGGATGCATGTAATTTTGTGTACTCTGGCCTGCAACTGAAATTAGGAGCACTTTTAAAATAAAAACAGGATACAAAAGGAGATGGAAGTGTGTGTGTGTGTGTGCGTGTGTGTGCGCGTGTGTGTGTGTACATGAAAGTAGCTGCAGGACAGAAAGGCCTAATTACTGTGACTTGGGCAGACACTGTGTGTCTGGAACACATCAAAGGGAGAGTGTTGAGCAAGACCATGCACAAGCAAGATATTCAGTGTTAATGGGACCATGCAATACACACGGACAAACATACAGTATTTAAAGGCAACAGCTATGAGCGAGATGGGTTACTCCTTTTGGTTTTCGTGCACAGCAGGTACCCCGGGCTAGACAGGTATATTGTGTTTGCTACACTCTGTATGTGTGTAGGGACTGAACCTGAGATAAGAACTTTTACATCCATCATCGCACTAAACATTTAATTTCAAAAGATAAAAGAATCCTCTGATGATATATGGTGCTGTGTCGAGCTGTCTACTGAAACCCTGCTTGTTCAATAAACCATGAAGGCATTGCTTTATACTGCATCATGTGCAGAGGTTTGCTTTCATCTTCAATAGCACGCAGATATTTGCCAGCTGCTCCTGGCCTGGCTTTCCCTGTGTGCTTTATCTGAGTGGTTGTATGGCCGGTGGATCAGATAGTGTCTCCAGGTCCATTCACCGTCTGCGTGTTGTGACACCGGTCCTGGAGGGACAAGGTGGTGGTGGGGGTGGGGGGGTGGGGGGTAAGTGGCCTGCCTTTTTCTTTATATTTTAACCATTTGGTTGCAAGGGAGCTCAATTAATAGCTTCTGAGGTTGAAGGAGTAAAGCTGGAGATGATTTAGAAGAAGTGTCTCCGAGGTGACCATTATCTTGGTCCCGCAGACTGATGAGGTTGTCACAGTGACAGAAGTGGTCCTCACAGGAGCGGAGAGTAGAGGAACCCACACCCTCCCTCTCTTCTTCCTTACTGTCTTGTATTTAATATCATCTACTTTATATTAATTATATATGTATGTATGCATTGACATGTATGAATGTCAAAAATGACTGAAAATTGTATTTAAACGTGGATTGAGACATCTAGAGTGAACTTGAGAACAAGAAGAAGGTAAACAATACAAAGCCAAGAATTTTTCTTCCTGGTCCTTGGAAATAAAGATCTCCACAGGCAGGGCAAATATGATTAAACATGGTGATGGAAGCAGGATGGGAAGGAAAGCACATGGGAACAGCAGAGGAGGAGAACACAGCAAAAAGGGAAAGAGCGGGCAGGTGAGAGGAGGGAAGAGGTTGAGGGAATGGGTGTGAGACAGAGCAGTTGGGACCACTGTTCCTCGTGCTCTCCGCATCATGAGGCTTCTGGAGGTCAGAGGTCAGCCTGCCCTCTCATTTGATCATCATCTCTGCCTTTTCTTTCCTCTTTTCCCAACCCTCGAACCCTCCTTTATTTACCTAGAAAATATATATCACTCCTCTCTCTCACTGTCCTCAACCATCTCTCCTTGCTGACATCTTGTTTTTCTCTTATGTCTCTGACACATCTATAGGAAGAAGGGTGAGCTGGTTCCTTACATTACGTTACATGTCATTTAGCTGATGGTTTTATCCAAAAGGATACAAAACCAGAAGAACAATAAACAAAGTGCAATTTCATCAGATAAGCCAATTTACAACTTTCTATAGATAAGAGCCATGGGGGGGATCAAGGTATTGTCTGAAGAGGTGTGTCTTTAGTTTGCGGCAGAAGACACTCTCTGTGGTCTTGATGTCATCAGAGAGCTCATTCCACCATTTTGGAGCCAGGACAACAAGAGTAATGATCTAGTTGAGTGTTTTACAGTTTTGCAGATGCAGAGCGGAGAGTGCGGGTCGAGATGTAGGGTTTCACCATGTCCTGGATGTAAACTGGACCCAATCCATTCACAGCATGGTACGGGAGTACGGTACCAAGTACCGTGATTAGTTTAATCTTATTAGTCCTATTTGATGTTCAACTGATTCATCCATCCATTTTTTCAACCGCTTATCCGGGGTCGCAGTTCGCAACTGATTCAAAATCGAGTTACGTTTTCTTAATAAACACACTTTCTCTTTCAAGTGGTGGCTTGTTAGGCTTTCTTAAGCCCTCAGCATCCTCCTCGTTTCCAGTGTTAAACCGCACCAGAATAAAGCCTACAAAGTGTGGGAAACGTCATGTGACGAAGAGGAAGGACAGTGAAGCAATCAAGGAGATAGCGTCATCTGAGACAAGCAGACACACTCTATACCTCTTCACAGAGGGGACACAAAAGACCCAGCTCCCACTGACAGAATAATGCATGTGGCCGAGGCATCGAGGTGTATCCTACAGCCGGCTGATGAGTTCTCCGACATGTGACTCAACTGTGGCACCAGCGGTCACTGCGACGACTCCAGTACAAGAGTGACGAGATGGAGCAAAGACGTCCTTTCAAGTCTTCTCATTCCTGCTCCATACATTACAATGCGTTCCAGTCGATGGAAACAATAGACAGCAGTCTATTGTTTTCTGCACTAATGTCAACGAGACAAATTCAAGCACAAATTGTTCTGATCAATTTGTGATTACGCCACTTCCCTCTGTGCCAGTCAGCGTGGTTACATGGATTCGAATAACTGGCTTAATCGGACTGAAATCGAATTATCCGTTTCATGTAAACACCTTTGTCCGACTATGTGCGGACGGTCCGACTACGATCCGACTAACACCCCTGGATAACTCAATCCGATCCAGTTGATAGTTCGACTATTGCGGCATGTAACGGTGAATTGGATAAGGAACTGGATGTGTACACAATTTCAAATGTTTGTAGTTACTGAAAAAAACATTTTCAATCTAACCAGAAATGAAAATGCATTAATCAACTTCGAAAAGCTGGTTGGGTTTCAGAATAAACTGTTGTCACTCTCCAAGCAAACACCACAGGTAGTGAGTATCTGATTTACAGTTGAAGCAGCACTCAACAACACAGTCTGAATGTCACGTTGAATAGTCACACATATAAAAAACCATTGAAATGCCAGAGCTATCTAAAGCCCAATCATCTCTATAGGAACGGGGAAAAGATGCTTTGCTGAAATGCCCGAGTCGGGGGACGGCACGGCGCATTAACGCATTTTATTTCACGCACAATTAGAAAGAGCAGTGGCTTCGCTCTGGCACCCTTTCAAGCTCCATGGGGCACATAAGGGTATGCAAACAGACCCACACACACACCAGCAGTGACACAAACTCAGTTTGTTAACCAGACACTCACATCAAAGTGTGCACGCACAATGGATTCACCTCATCAGTGGTAACCCAGCAGCCAGTCAAGGTTCATGACTAGGTGAATAGATTCAGTTGATCTGATCAATTTGATGCCCAGTGGGATTCATGCCCGTATATGTGTCTGCGCGTGTGGGTGTGATTATATTAGATAGAGGTGGCAGGGTCCTTTACAGTATGTGTGCTTGGACCGTGAGTGGCATATTTTTGCAGTTTTTCAACATTCATACCTGCAAATTTATAAAGGGGTGAAAAGGTGAGGGGAGTGGGGGGCGTCATCACTAATTTGCATAATTGTAATGGCTCCTATGAAACTGACTCACTGAGGACAATAACTGAAGAATGTCACATGATTTAACGTCAGACACTAGAAAGGGTCCAATAACACCAGAAATATCGCTGGATTTGATGCTAATCGCTTTTGACAAAAAAAAAAGTCGGCAAGAGGGTTTAGAAAGTCACCAGATTTAGCGAGAAAGTCTCCAAGTTGGCGACACTGATTTGGACTGAAAGCATGAAAAGTTGGAGGGGAAACGAAGACGCTGTAGAGATTTCAACGGTGATTGGCCAAGGCTCGTCACGTGACATGAAAGATGTTTTATTGAAAAGATGACGATCACGATTTTTTGCTGTTCTGGCTCCTAAATGGTGGAATGAGCACTCTGATGACACCAAGACCGCAGAGAGCCTTTACATCTTCCGCCGCAAACTAAAGCTAAATCACTTTTTCTCCTTGTCACACTCCAATCTCAGAAATGCTAGTTGGCCAGTCCAAAGCATTTACTGTCAAACAACAAGTGCTGGGGAGAAGTTAGTCCGCTCCCAACAGTATTTGTGGAGCAATGAAGTCACGAACGAGTTCCCAGTCAGGTGCACACTTTTTTAAAGGACATAATACTTATATTCTTGAATTTGTTACAATTTTCATCTCAATTGTACACATAGTAAATGCAAATACAAACACCTCCTCTTGAAATCACTCAGTGAAGTTGATGCGGAGGTGGTTGTAGAAATCTTAAATGCTTGTAATGTAACAGATGGGTTATATGAGTTTCAGGGCCTCATGTACAAACGCTTTTGCGCACACCTCAGGCATATTTGTTTCGCAATGTGCGTGTAAAAGCACGGCGAGGTATGCACAAACATGCCGCAGTGAGGTGAACGTGCAGACTGACGCTGAAACTAAAATAGGGAAATCATGCTTTCGGTGTCATGCATATGTATGTATTCACGGGAGGGTCCATGGGAAAGTGAGAGTTTCCCACAAGGAGATACGTAGGAGTGCGTCTCCATTTTGCAGTGAAAATTCTGTGCCTCCTAAACGCAGGCATAAACCAGAACGTGGGTTTCCTTGCATATACCTCCTGGTGAAATGGCAGCAGTAATCGGAGCCAGGCGGCAACATAGGCCAAGGAGACGAGCTGAAAGGATTTTTTCCACAAGGATCAATTTTTCAGTCGAGTGAACACGGAATCATTACTCGTTGCAGATTAAGCAGCCAATCAAAGATGGCATTGCATCTCCGATTCAGCGTTCAACATTCCATTCCATCAGTTGTTAAACTTCTCGATACATTACCACTATTAGCATCAGGATAATTTCAAACAGTCATAGCATCAGCAGGGGCGAATACCAGTCTGCACTCAGCCGTATCACAGCACAGGTACTTAACGCTTTGCTACAGCGCACTGGTGAAAACATACATTTCCCCACCACTAATGCCCAAACAACACATCGACTTTGTTATCACTGGATTTTTGTTTTAGCTGTTTTGACTTTGGTTGATCCATGTTAGAAAGAGAGAAGTAGGCCTATTCACTTGCACGTTTAAATCCTCGCAATGTTCGGTATCGTGGCGCTAATTACCCGATGAATTGCAGTTTTGTAAATATGAACTGAAGAATCACGAGGCCCTCAGACTATTGAAGGAAACTTCCCCTTAGAATTTGCCTCCCTTAGATCATATTCCCAGAGATCCATCTCTCCTGCGCCGGCTGCTCTGTGGTCCCTTTCATTCTCCCAGCAGTCTCAATAAAGAAGAAATATTGAGAGTTCACTGCTCTTCTTTCTAAAATTAAGCTCTGAGGGCAAAATTCCCTCCCTGGCCTCTGTGTAATATGAGCCATGAGGTGTAGCTGCACCTTGATGTCTGTGGTGAATAATGCACATGGCTAGGGGCCCAGACTAGCCACCGTTGTGATGTGTGGCCACTGTGCTGAGGCCACAGGCCTAGAGCCAAGCAGGTCTAGGATTTCACCTGGCATCAAGGGTTATCTGTGGATCTAAAATCAGCCAGCGTGCTGTTCAGCACTAGGGTTGCACATTGTGCTAGTGGGGTTATGTTGCTGATACAGTCATATTCAAGCGAAACCTTGTGGCGTGTCTCCGGATATAGGATAAGAGGCTTTGAAGACAGGAAATCCCTTCAGGATATCAATAGTAATGACCACAGTGAAAACCACCACGTCTTTTTGATACCTCTATAACACTGTGAAGTCAAGACTACGAAGATCACTGTGGCCATGATCCTGTTCATGCAAATTGTCAATTAAGTGGTCATGGTGATGATATTATGAGTGATTAAAAAGCACTGCAATTATTAGTCAAAGCACTGTTTCTTTTTACCATCCATAGCTAGTCTCTACTGGACTCTGTTGGTGGTTTTAACGCTAGCAGTTAATCTCAGTTTTACCGTCAACCTTCAACTGTCCAGCTCTTTGGGTTATTTAGCGGGGTTTACTCATAAATAGCAGCTGTTTAGACTGGGTGTGTTGCTTCAACGCTGACACACAAAATGTGTGGGACATGACAAAGGAAATGCTGTAAAAGTAATGAAGAATGCAACTTTTGTACAATAGAAAGAAGCTGTTGGTGGGCGTTAAATGGCTTTTTGCATAAGTAGGTGGTGCACAAGAAGATTAATTCTTTACAAGGTAGTTGTCCACTGTAGTTGTCAACAACAATTGTCTAAAATATATGTTTACAAGAATACAAGGACAATATTCATCATCTGTGACTCTCATAATTCTATCTGTTATAGGGGACAGCATTGAAGGCGTCACTGGCCCTCCTTAAGAGGAAGACCCTCGCTCAGGACAGGTGAAGCTCCTGGCTGACTTCTGAATGCACTTCAGCTCCAAAGAGAGCCTCTGGGAGACGTTCTGAGACGTTGGGAAGCAGTTCTAGGCTCTGGCTCAGCCACACAGCTCTTGAGGAGTGTGTCCTACTCCACGAGGGGGACATATTCAGGGTGTTGGCTGTACACTTCAACATCACGGGAATAGTCCTTCATACTAAAGTTATATTATTCTATTCCATTTAGTTGCTGCTGTATAAAGTACAGTGCAGGTTCTCGTCTGACCACTGTCTCCATTTTTAAACCAGTTTAGTAGGGGTGTAACGATTATTCCACTGAATCGATTTATATTCCTGCGATCCAACTGAATCGATCTGTGCTCAGCAAATCGGCATTCCGGACGACATATATCGATTACAAATCGATTGAAATGGTACATAATCGATTGTATCAATACTTGGAAACTGTACATTGGATTTAAGTACAAAAATGGCATGGATGCGTGCTTGTTTGTTTGTTTTTTAGCACTTTAGACACATTAAACGTTACTCGATTCAGTCCTGCCTGTCTGTGACGTCATCAGTACGCAGCGGCAGCCACGCAAAAGACGGAACAACAACAAAACATAGCGTGGAGGAGAGGACTGCGAGCAAGACATTTACAAACCAACTTATCGATCCAGCGCGTGGAAACATTTTGGCTTTTGCAAACACGGAGGTGTTCTAAATAAGTCGGTCGCTGTTTGTAAAATATGTAGAAGCCAAATAAAAAACCACGGAAACAAGACGAACATTCCATCTACTAAGGCGCCATGGGATTAGACAACACGGCTCGCCAGTTGTGGTGGAAACGGACGCCTTGGAAGTGGCCGTGGGAGCCATTCTGTCCCAGCGCTCAGCCCTCGACCAGAAACTGAATCCCTGCGCCTTTCTCTCCCACAGACTCAGTCCAGCGGAAAGGAACTATGACGTCGGCAACAGGGAGTTGTTGGCCGTCAAAGTGGCGTTGGAGGAATGGAGGCACTGGTTAAAAGGCTCGGAGCTGCCGTTTTTGGTTTGGACCGACCATAAGAACCTTGAGTACCTTCGCAGCGCTAAAAGACTCAACTCCAGGCAGGCCAGGTGGGCTCTGCTATTCAGCCGTTTTAATTTTCTTCTTTCATATCGCCCTGGCTCCAAGAACGTGAAGCCGGATGCCCACTCTCGAGTCTTCAGCCCTGCTACCACCCCTACGGATCCCGGGCCCATCCTTCCCACTTCCTGCCTGGCTACATCCCTGGTCTGGGGAATAGAAGCTGAGGTCCACAAGGCACAGCGGTCGAGCCAGGTCCCTAGGAATGTCCCTACAGGCTGCCTGTTTGTTCCGGACCCCATGCGGTCTCAAGTTCTGTAGTGGGGCCATTCCTCCAACCTCTCGTGTCATCCCGGGGCTCACCGGACCCTTGCTTTCATCCGTAGATGGTTTTGGTGGCCCACCATGGGGCTGGACGTGCCCACTTATGTCTCCGCCTGCACGGTGTGTGCCCAAAGTAAGACCTTGCGGCAAGCTCCGGCCGGCCTCCTTCAACCGTTGCCTACGCCACACCGCCCGTGGTCCCACCTGTCACTGGACTTTGTGATCGGTCTTCCTCCTTCCGATGGCAACACAGGCATCCTCACTGTCGTGGACCGGTTTTCCAAGGCAGCCCACTTTATCCCCTTACCCAAGCTCCCCTCTGCTAAACATTACAGTTTACATTAAAAATGGTTGCACAATTAAACTTTAATACATTTGCCATCAATTGTTGTTTGCTTGTTTATAATATCCATAGCCTAATTAATTTAAACCTGATTTCCTTACAAGAAACAGGGATCTCGGAAACTTTGCGTGCACTGTCCAGTGAAGTTACTGAATCGATTTCAAGTCACTGAATCGAATCTAAATTAACCCAGATCGATTCATGGACATGAATCGAATCGGCAACCATGAATCGCGATTCGAATCGAATCGCATCGTTGTTAAAATGAATTGTTACACCTCTACAGTTTAGTGAATTGAGGTTTCATTTCCTCAATCATAAATGACATAAATACTGAGAAATAACTTTGAAATCTAAGCATTTCTTGTTAACAACTTTGCTGTAGACGGGCAGATCATGCTCACTGTTGTATGCAGTTAATCCCCCAGAGGGTCGTTCTCAGCCAGGATTAACTCCAGTAGAGTCACGTGACTCATATTGTTATTTTGTTTTGTATTTTGTTTACTCACGTTTTGTCCGCTTCACACACCAAAAGTGAATTATTTGTGCAAGTGGATTCCATGCAAAGTCATTGCACAGATGCGACTGGTTGCGGAGGAAGCAAAATGTCAACAGGCGACCCGAAAGACGCAAAAAAGCGTAAGGAGCGAAGCAAATAAATCGCTCGACACTGTCTCGCGAAAGCAGCTGTTACCCTCGTCATCACTACGGTCCTGATGCCCAAGCGTGAATAAACGTCATGAAACAGCCCCTCACCAGACACAGAGACATATTTAACGCCTGTAAGTTGTAGAGTATTAGAAATAAACTGACAACCCGGTTGATAAATTAACAATTAATAAAATGCATTTAGTGTACACCAGAATACAGCCATGATTCTGGAACTATGTAATCAATTTTGAAACTG
Source organism: Gasterosteus aculeatus (assembly GCF_964276395.1). Lineage (NCBI taxonomy): Eukaryota > Metazoa > Chordata > Actinopteri > Perciformes > Gasterosteidae > Gasterosteus > Gasterosteus aculeatus. The sequence continues at coordinate 7,750,023 of NC_135708.1, read as the reverse complement.
TAATCAATATAATAATACCAATGTACAGCTATGAATCTATTCAATGTAATGTAACCAACCAAAATGCATGCATGTAATACTTGATAGCACCACAACTGATATTGACTGAGGGACATTCAAAATCCAAGTTACATTGAACTCACCAGAAGACCACTTCCAGGGGCGTGGACACTAACTATTACACCTTTACTGATCTGTATAAATACCTGTAGACACCCATTGTTCTTGAGTTCGCTGGTGGAGCCAGTCACTATGGGTGATCAATGGGCTGCCCTGTGGTCTGTAGATTGAGGAGACCAGCGGCTTCTCAGCTGAGATGTTCTTTCAGCTGAGTAAATTAACTACAAATAGTCAGGCGGAAAAAAACTTTGCCTTGAGTGCCCATCATATCCTGGACCAATGGCAGAAGGTATTTTAGTGTAGTTGCTTTTTTTCCACTACTGCACAGGAGTTGTGCTTTTTTTATCTAGTCTCTCGTGCCATTGCTCTCCACCGTATCCATCATTTACTCTTTCCATTCATTCCTCCACTCGCTGAACAGCGCTACATTAAGTCCTAATAGCACTGGAAAAGATTCGGTAAAATAGTACCCAATAATTTAAGTCTGTCTAGACGCCATTTAATCTTCCCTTGCTGTTTAAGTGCTCTAATAAATATCACAGCCGCAACATTAAGCATGATTGGTATTCAGACTTTGCAAGAGTGGAAGATGCTCCCAATCCATCACCGTTGACAGTTGTTTTTGACACAGCCCTGTGCGTTCCGGGTGTCTTTCCGACCTGAGATCTGATATTATATTGCAGGAACCCCACTGGGTGAGTAAAACTGTCATGAATTCAAACGTTGCCATTTCTGCAGGTAAAAATGAAATGGAGCCACTAATATCCTCACAAAAACATGTGTGTGTGAAAACACCGCCCTTACCACTATCCCCCACAGGCACACATATATTTCACAAGTACAAAACAAGAACAATACTCACAAAACATCATCATTGTTATTATTTCTAAATATTAATCCAATTTACTTGTTAACATATATGAGTTTATGCCCTCCATTGTCACAATCTGTTGTATTTACTTTCCTATACATTATATACAGTATTGTGTGTTAAGCGGTAGCCAATAGAATGCCCCTGAATGGACATGTGACCTAAGAGAGGTCAAGTGAACCTGCGTTCAATAAAGACGACTCAGTTCAAGTCAAACAGCCATGATGCTCCACTTGTGTTATTTGTACTTCCATAATATTCGGCCTAGCATTGGGTATGAACGCCGGGACCGTTGAGCGAACCATCTCTGCTAACATTACTATTATTGTCATCATAAACCAACATTACCCTTTCCTAAAGCCGACACAGAGGAAATACAAGAATAATGGGGGATAAAAAATATTTACATTTAAACATTTTAAACCAGGGCCAGTTGGTTCAAAGGATTATTCTTTTAATTTCTATATTCCTTTTTTTTTTATTGCTGTAAATGAGGGAATGCACACGTACATGAGGGGGCCTGTAGAAACAAAAGAGGCAACAGAGTCATGGATTGATAGACGGATGACAGGAAGGATGGAAGTGATTCAGGCGAATGCAACTTTGATGCGCGCCTTCGGTACAGTTACGTTAGTCACATACAGGCTGTGGTGTTTGGTACTTTCTAAGCAGCCTCCTCCCCTATAAATGTCTCCTTATAACGGGGGAAAGATAAGGGGTACCAGGAGTATTTAAAAAACAATTAGTCCTAACTTCATACAAATATTTGTACGTAAATACAAGTGTTTAGGCAGGCCTATAATGAGTGTACAGGAAGAGCTGATTATGCTTTTAAGCTTCTTGAATAGGAGTTGATGCTGATTATATTTTTTATGTGCATTTATAGGAATCAGAGGTCATGAGTACTTTTTGCAGAATATGCTGTTTGTTCACAGGTAGAGAGACATTTATACCACACCGAATACCAAAGAGATCCAAAATAAATCTCCACAACAGCCTGAATAAGTACAAAGCAGACACATTCGGCACGCAGTCTTTGTAATGAAAGCCTTCTGCGGACTAAAGAATCTTTAGTCCGCAGAAGGCTTTCATTGATTCATGCAACTGAAAACAATATCTTTAAGATATGAATCTGCTTGTGCTGAGTTTGAACAGTTTGAGGAATACAACACAGATGATGATCAAAGTACGTCAGAGAAGAGCACACACAGCTTCTTTGTGTGCGTTTCCATAACTGTGAAGAAGACAAGAAGACGTGGGCAACTGTGGGTGAGTGGGGAGCACGGTCGTCCTCCAATCATAGGGTTGTGGGTTCCATCCCAGTCCTGGCTAACCCGCATGTCGATGTGTCCTTGGGCAAGACACTTAACCCAACATTGCTCCTGTAGCTGCGACTACAGCGTATGAATGTTAGTTACTGATGGCAGGTGTCAATGTGTATGGTTCTCCTGTCATCAGTGTATGAATGGGTGAATGATGTCATGTAGCGCTTTGAGTGGTCGGAAGACTAGAAAAGCGCTATACAAGTAAAGTCCATTTACCATTACCATTTACAATAAGAAAGAGGCAGAAATACACAGATACATATAATAGAGGCAGAGGGTAATTCTTGTCCTCTGAATCAGGACTCTGCTTCACATCAGCCAGGAGGTTGTCAGACACGGGGCCTCAAATAAATAAAATAAACACTGACATGGGCATGCAGTCAAACTTTGTGCGTGGCTAAACAAGTTCCCATCCCCAGAAAGTTGTGGATCAAATTCCTCAGTCATACACTAAAGAAAGCACACACTTTATATTACCACACATAGAATTCCTTATGATTAATTGATTCTACTCCACATGGCCTCTTTTGTCGAATATCATATATTAGTCTGGTTGCCATCCTTATTCTGGCCCAAAGCCTTTTCCTTTCTGCGCTCAGCAGCGTGAAAGAGCAATAGAAGCTGAAGACGCATTGTTTTAAGAGTTTGAGTTTAACACATTTAACGGATATTCGGGCTCTCTGCAGCAAAGGGTTGATTGACAGGCACTGAGGACTTGTGTCCCGCAAGCAAATTAAGTAATAGAGTTTCAATAGACCCACTCTATTACCTTCTCTGAAACAGCTCTGAGTGTCCATCACTCTCTAAGGACGATGATAGGGGAGTCCAGCTCACACTGCAGTAGCACCAATAAGTCTTGTTGGGTTTTATTGAACAGTTGCTATAGCAAAGCCTAAAACAGTGTCCTAGAGACAGGCCACTGTTTTTACTCTCCTGCCAACCAGCCATAGCACAGAATCCTAGTCGTAGGAGGGGTCAACGCCGAGCACCTCTGAGAGGATTCCTTGATTATTTCGGTCCATAAAAACAATATTTAATAGCCATTTTGGCCTTAATTGTCTTAAAGACATCACAAATAAGGTACCACAGCTGTGGGCTCACTGTGGGCTCACGGAGATATTTCGATGTAAAAAATGTTAAACGGTTTAAAAATCCATAGTAATTAATAATGTGTACAGGAAAAAACCCTTCTTGAAACAAGTTTTTGGACTTGTTTGGATTCACTGGTTGTGTACCAGGTTTCCTCTGTGGCTCTGACATGGCACAGCAAGCATGATTGAGGAGTGCTGCATAGGCTAACAAGACCGTAAGGGAAGGAGGCAGACTCAGTGCACCTATTAGACACAGCAGCACGACATCCATCCGTCACGCTGCCTGTCATTCATGCTGCCCGGCTGGACACACAGGTTTCTGATCTGTGTGTAGGTGTGTGACAGTGAAAGATGTGATGCGTTGCATCTCAAATCATTATTTCAGTCGGCCTTTCGGCCTTTTATAAACCTTTTATCTAACACGTGAACTACGGCCCAGACGTTGGGACTCACCGCATCAGAGGGACAACAGAAAACGTCCCCAGATAATGCTCCATTTTTAACTACAAATTGGTGTTTGAATTGAGTCACATCATGATGCACACAGTTTAAATTCAGAATATTATCATTATTATTTGTCATTATTGTAAAAAGGGGATGATTAAAAAGGAATCTGCAATGTTTTGTCTTTACAGTTGAATATCACTGGTACTAACAGTGACTACTAAATGTATGGTATTGTGAAATTCCGTCATGTAATGATTCGAAAAATATTACAATATGGATAGCACAAATTATTCAATAAAAAATTATATCGTTTTTTCAAGAAGGTCACTGCAGATGCAAAGATTTACTTAAAAGTATGTCAATATAGGGTCAAGAATTAAGTAAATATTACCGAACCTTGTTCGAGTCAATGAAACTTTTTGACTTTCATGCTAGTTTAAGTTTGCGTTGAACAATTGTCAACCAAGAGGCTACAATCTGTAGCTGGAATTCAACAGCATTTTTCATGTCTCAACTTGATGATGATTAGATACGTGTATCTAAGGAAAAATCCAGGATAATCTTTCTGTAAAACTGCATTAAAAGTAAGTTCATAGTTTTTGTAACATTGTAACAACTACAATGCCATGATTTATAACATTAGTTTTGTATCTGATTAATAACTATTAGCTAGATACTTATCTGTTAAGCCATTTCTTCCATCTAATAATGGAGCCTGGCTCAGCCCACACAATCAACACATATCTAATTATATACATGAATAGGACAAACGTGTTACCAAAAGGCTCTTTAGAAAAATTAAATGTATTAAACTTAATGTCAAAATTAAACGTAATGTCTTCAAGATTACATAATGTAAACTTCTGGCTAATACTACGATCCGAGATATTACTGCATACAGCCAATCCACTAATTCTTGGTTAAAAAATTTAAAAGTCGTTCTTATTTCTTAAGATCTTATACTGTTGTATCACAGAGAAATGTCTAGATACTGATTAAACATTAAAGTTTAATTATTCATTTTTGAGAATTTTTTAATCAAAGAAAAGTGTTTTTGTGGTAAAAAAAAATGCAGTTATAAGAAATAGATGTAGTCAATTCATACATTAAATTGTTTGATGGGTAGATATCACTAGAAGATGTCCCCTCTTCAAAATTCTTCAAAAGAAAGAGAGAGTTCTTTAAAGATAAAAGAGAGCAGTCAGACATCCATTCACATGGATATGATACCCCTTTTCATATTACAGTCGAGATTTCCACATAAATAAAACACTTTCCACTCAGACTTTCCACAACAGTCCTCTCCCCATATGTGTTTAAATATGCAGCCCTATTCATGAAAATGTGCTTCCATACCATAAAAAAGCCTGTGCGCCTTCTAACGCAGATCTTAGGCTTGTAGAGCAGACACTTTGGGATGGAAGTGGAAAGAAACCTAGGTGCCTAAGTGGAACCAAAGGTAATTGTCTAGAGCGAGGATGGATCAATCATAACTTTATTCAACAGGGAAGCTGAAGAACCCAGCTGGCTCCAACACACGTTAGACTGAGCACGTGGCTTTGTTATGAATGAGCTCTGAATTGGCACCAAGACAAAAAACAAGTGAATTAAACGGATTTTCCGTTTGTGAGAAGGAGAAGCACAGTTTTCAAGTTGAAAAAGAGTCAGTGGTAATTTGCATGCCGATGTGTGGCAGAAAACACAAAGAGATGAGCGAGTGTGAGGGCGTAGTACAGATAGAGCCAGACAAGAGGGACTTTAAGGCTCTAGGCTAATGGACTAAACCCATTCAGACTGAGATTGCCATTCGTAAAAAGCTAATTCATATGGAACTCTCACTCACACACAAAGTTTGTTCACTCAAGTACAATGACTCAGTGATGATAGCCTCCCATTGCAGGGAAAATATCCTTTAGTTTTAAGGGTGTTTGAGTGTGTGTTTGTGTGCGCGCTCATGTGAGGCCAGTACAAGTGCTGAACAAATATACAGTACATATATAAAATAAGTGCAGTTGAGTAAGACACGTATTTAGGTGAATATAAAAATTTGAGCATGTGTGCATATAGGAGTAGATTACATCTGTGCTCAAAGACTGAACAGAGCTTTACTTTTGAAAAAGGCCACATTGATTTAGATGATTCAACGGAGTCTTTAGCCATGTACTATATGTGCGTCGGGGTGTTTGTGTGTGCGAGCGTGCAGAGAAGCCTACAGCACATTGGGTGACTATTGAGAAAGACACGCAACGCATTGCTATCGCACTTTGACGTGTCATGACTCATTATTTGCTCGTCATTGGAAAAGCATTCACTTGCATAGAAACACACACACACACACACACACACACACACACACACAATGACCTCAGTGCGCAGGATGAGTAGAATCGGAGTAAAGTGTAATTTGATCATAAAGCTCATCTATGAGGTGTTTTGTCATATAAATCCTTTACACATTACTTGCAATACCAGTTCACTAGGACTGGAGCATATCTAATGTGTCTAATTGTAAGCTTTACAATCACATACTATTTTCCTGACCTTTGAACAGTCATGTCATTTTTCACAACTCTAGATACAAAACTTACAACAGTCTTCACTTGTAACACAAGCTCTCCAATGTTCAAAACATTGCATTGTGCAATCATATCTTTGAAGAAACCTTTCACTTGCGGGTGAATTGTTTAAAACAGTCACAATCATTCAATACTACTGTACAAAATAGATGACACAGGTTTCATTATTGATCTTGTGGATCTGGCCACAGGTTCTCATCCACATTGCAATGGATGTTTTCATTAGCCAAACATTCTTCGGGCATGGCAAAATCCATGCCTGACACTAGTCTGCCGTGATGTTGTTGCATGCTTCATCCATGGCCTGGAGAAGCGTTACTTGTTCACGAGGGCACCTATCGTACATCTCCCACCTCCATGGAGGAGAAGAATTCCTCAGTCGGGTAAAGGAGAGTATGGCGGCTGGTAAATTGTGCATGGGCCTGAAACCATGCTTGCACCATTTGAGCATTGAGGAACCTAACATTGTCCCACACAATGACATAAGTCACACCATTAGCTCTACAGACCTGATCTAGCTCATCAAGGAAGGTTACAAGGAGAGCTGCATTATATGAGCCAATGCCCTGCGCCCTACCACACCATCTTCAGAAATAGCTGCACACATGGTGATGTTGGTCACACATTGTCCAGGTACTTGGACTTACAAGGGCCTGCAGCAATGTCTAAAAGAGTGGCGCTTGGGACCGTAGAAACAGTGTCTGATGGAGATTGATGATCAAATATTACAGCCACAGATAATGTAGTCCAATTGGTTTATGTCCCACGCCAATTGGTGTAAATGGATCACACAATTTTGAAACCTCATGATCCCAACAATATTGTTTGTTAGTATCCATACAATTTTGCACTAAGGAATTATGCAGCAAACACTTATCATTATGAGATGTTGTATCAATTGATGGTTAGATCATTGTAATGAAATGAATGGTCAATCATTTCAACTCTAATGCGTAATCCGTTGTCTAATTGCATTTTGATGCACATGGAGTCATATAACACGTGATTTTAGGGTTAGGGTTTTTGTGTGTTGTATCCAAGCAATTGAAAAAAAGTGTTAGCGTTTCGAAAAACATGCAATTAGAGTTTTTATCAAGAGTTTTGAAAAATGGCAACAAAGATTATATATATATATATATATATATATATATATATATATATATATATATATATTATATATAGAATATAAAAATATATATTTATAAAACAGTATGATATAACTACCATATCATAACTATTATGCTATTACGCTGCCCGGGGTGGGTTGCTGACTTCGGTGACTGTATGTTAGGTCTTGATGTTCTGGGTCCATTGGACTGTGTGATAAACGCTAAAAGACAGGCTCTCACTTCTTCCGACGGCCATGTCATCCACATATTGCGTCCCCGGCCTAGCTGTATCACAACACACACCATTCTGGCGCTAAAGCCTGAAACTACAAACTCTGCGGCTGTTGGCACAATTCCTTCCAACGAGCCACATTCCCTGACTCTGACCCTACCAGGTACTGAGCTGCACTCACCGCCAACCACTTTTCGCTTATGGCAGTTTAAGGTCCTTCCGTTTGGCCTCTGCAATGCCCCTGCCACATTTGAGAAATTAATGGATAGGGTGCTGGCTGGTATCCCCCGGCAGAAGTGGGTTGTGTACCTGGATGACATTCTGTTACATGGTGACCCATTCACAGCAGCCCTTAAGTCCCTGAGGCAGGTACTGGAGAGGGTGGCAGCTGCGGGTCTGAAGCTGCACCCACAAAAATGCTCTTTTATGCAGCGAGAGGTCACGTTCCTGGGACACAGACTTGGAGGGGGGGCTCAACACTGTGGCCTGGTGAACAAAATGAGATGATGATATGAGCAGACTGAAGGATTGGCCAACCCCCAGCTCTGCAGGACCTGAAAAGCTTCTTAGGCCTGGCTTCTTACTACAGGTGGCATAGTGGCGCCAAGGGATGGCGTTTGATTGGACAGAGTAGTGCCACACAGCATTCACTTCACTGCAGAGAGCCCTTGTTCAGGCCCCGGTCCTCTCTCCGCCTGATCCCACCTTGCCTTTTACCCTCGACACAGACGCCAGTAATGCAGGCTCAGGTGCTGTGCTGGCCCAGGTGACTTCTGAGGGGAAAAGGGTGGTGGCTTATCAGAGCAGACAGTTCAACAAGACTGAACGGCGCTACTGTTTCACGAGGTGGGAGCGGCTTGCTGTAGTCAGTGCCATCAGACAAGTATTACTTGGGGGGCCTTCACTTCACAGTCCGGACTCCCCATGCTGTCTTACAGTGGCTGATGTCTTTCAGAGAGCTAGAAGGTCAGCTTGCTCGCTGGATTGAGGAAATAGAAGTGTATGATTTCACTGTGATCCACAGACCAAGGGTACGCCACGGAACTTCTGCCGGCATTGCATCGCGGATGGATGTGGCTACTGTGAAAAAAGTTGCAGGAAAAAGAGTGGTTGCAAACAGTTGAGAAATGTGCCGCAACAGGCCACGTACTGACAGCGGTCAACAGCGGGGGTGCAGAAAAGAGAATGTGGACATAAGGCCAGTGCTCACTTGGGTGGGGGCCCAGCAGCGACCACCCCTAGAAGAGGTTGCCATATGTTGCCGAGCCACAAAGTCAATCTTTCAAGCCCTACGCCTGTGTGAGGGGGTGCTGCAGAGGGGCTGGAAAGAGCCAGCGACTGGAGAGCTGCAGTGGCAGGTGGTGGTGCCCAAAGCGCTAAGAGAGACGGTGCTCTACGCAAGCCACGGAGCTCATGGATCTGGTCATTTTGGGGTTAATAAGACCCTCCACCACCTCCGTCAGGGGTTCTACTGGGGACAGCACAGGCGGGATGTGGAGGACTACTGCCACTGCTGCGACAGTTGCACTGAACGTAGGGGGCCTGCAGGCAGATTGAATCCACAACAGATCTGCAAAGGCAGGAGTGTGGGACACGAGAATGGCGGCACGCTGTACTGGCAATCCCCCAAACAGTCGGTATCTCGCCGGCCCAGCACACATTGGACTTGGTGTCCCTGGCCTGGGCTCTCCATCCCCTGCCTCTGTCCCTTACCATCTCCCTTCTTCCCAAGGACAGAGACGGCCTCAGAGGGACCGAAGGCCCCCTAGCCACCTAAGAGATTATTTGCCCCCTCGTGGGCGAGGGAGGAGGATAGTGTAACGGTCTGACATTCTGTTAACGAGGTTCCACAGTTACTGAGCTTATAAGGTCAGTGAAGGGCTCACGATGTGATGTCAATCATCTTAGTGCCGCCTATCGGAAGGTGTTATGATGTTTGGGGGAGGAAGGGAGTAATGGAACGTGGGAGCGTTGTGAGAGTTCTGGTGATTAAAAACGATTGGCTTTTTTTCGGCGTAGGCTACGGCCCACAGTAGCCTGTTTTTCTAGTTCACAATGAAATCCTAAGAAGTACGCGTGTCCATAGCTTCATTAGCGAACCTAGTTTGTTGGGGAAACACCCAGTGTGTTGAGGAGAGACCAATTCAAGCCCCAGAAAACTTATAACACAATTAATTAGTTTTGATACAATGTCGCTGTTTTCATCCACGTCCTGCGCAGCTGGGTAGCAACGTTAACTTTGGCAACGTGACAGAGTTTATGCTGCGGTCAAACAGTCTCCACTTCCAAACATGTATGTCGTTAGCACGTAGCTAGCTAGCTAAACATCCCAGGTGTAGAAGTCTCTACAGAAGCTTGGTATGTGCGGCTTCCCTTTCACGCCGGTCCGTTGTCTGATTGTAAAGGTCAGGCTGATCTGGGTCCAACGGTTTTACCTCTAGTTTCTTTTGCAATGTTCTTCTCTCGTACGGAGTTTGGGTCCGGTCTTCTTGGAAGGAGACTGCTCATGGTCGCTTTTGTTGTGTTGTTAAACGGCACGTTGCGTATTCGCCCTGACGAGAGCACAGCGTAGGGCAGGGAAGGGCTATGCCCAAAACTAAATTTATTTTAGGACAGATATGTTAACTGTCAGTGATTGGCTAACTGCTACTTAGACCCGCCGCATTGGGACACGGCCCGAGCCCACCTGAGACATGCAGACATGTGGAGAGGACATGCAGGAAAAGCATATATTTTGCGCAGATATTAATTTACAAATATTACTGGGTATATTCCATGTTTCAAAAACACAAATAGAAACATATTGCCTACATTTGTAAAATGTATTTTACATTCCTTTTTGGGGGGGGGCTCAAGGTAGGGCCACGCCCCATTGCTTTCTATGGACCAGCCGCCACTGTTAAGTCTTTTTTTTTTTTTTAAACGCCTCAATCTTCAGTGCAAAAATCCAATGCAATCCGTTGAGTGGGCGACAGCGGACAGCATTAGTTGGGTTTGTGCGTGTGTGTTTTGCGCTGCATGCTCTTAGCTGGGGGTGGGATCCTCCATTGCAGTCATCTGCGTCAAGTGTTAACCTCTCCAGAGAGGCTGCATGTCCCTAAGTGCTTTGCCTAGCTACCGCTGCTAGGCAATAAAGACTCGCATTGGACAACCTGCTCCTTTGGGCTCACTGCATTATCACAGTACGCAGTTAGAACACTCACATATTCTGACAGGCAGCTGGAAGTGCTCAAGTGCTCATCCACAGTACGTTGATGACAGCGTTTTCACGATGCCTCGGGGGTGTGCCACGATGCTTATGTCTGCAACTGCAGTGTTGATTTGACTTCCGCAGACTTCTGCTTGAGATTGAAATTTTACTTCTGCAAAAAGACCTGCACAAAGCTTCTTACGAGATTAATTTAAAATGTCATTAAAAAGTACAACAAACACAATTTGAAAGATGGGTGACAAAGCACAAAATATATACATGACAACAAATTGAAAAATGAATGGTCTAAAGCAGTGATTCCCAAAGTGTGGGCCGCGAAGGTACTGCAGGTGGGCCGCGAGAGGTCATTTACAATAAATAAATAAAAAGTTTTTAATTTTCAATTTTGAAAAGTTTGAAATTAATATAAAAATATGTATGATGCGGCACATTAGTTATGTGAAACATTAATTGATGAAGCACAAACAATTTAAAACGAACAGATTGGTTGGATCGGTTGATCCATACTGGTTGTATACGGCGCTCAAGGCGCTCTGCCAAACATGCCAAAGCTCGGTCTACGACGGCGAGATGCTGAGCGGCGCTCAAGCGTGTGAGATATGGAGCTTGTTTCAGGGCGCGTCGGCGAAACAAAGCTGTCGTTCTTGCCGAGCACATAATGAGATTAAAGAGACACGGCGCCCTTTTCTTTACAGTAGCTGAACCATCTTAACGGGAAAAATAAGTTATTCTAAAAGGAGCCCTTGGCAGGCGGCGTGGCTGGAGAGTAGCCGGAGATTTAAGTCGTGGATGGGAGGGGGGCAGCGTGAGCGGACGCACCTTGCAGCATCGATCGGACCCTGAAAGCACCGTCTCCACCTCCCCACACCCCCACATCCACCCGCCCGGACGCCAAACGTTTGACTGCTATGGCGGAAAATCCCCAGCCGGTCTGCGAGCTGGACGCATTGGTCTTAATCTGCCGGTAATGATGGTTGTAGCTGGTTGTCATCTACGGTCCATTACGGTTACATAAAGGTGTCATTTGTGTTTTGACAACGTTTTGTCTACGTTAGACTACGTACGGACTTTTGCTCGCGCGAGACGGACTTTTGCTGGCGGATGTTTGATTTACGCGCGCGCATCAACCTGATTTGCGCTCTCGAATTTTGACAGTGATTTGCGCTGATAGACTGCAGTATCTTATGCGCCTTATTGTGCGGAAAACACGCCACATGAGCTCCGAAGAAAATGGTATACAAAACATACATTGTCGGTTAATCATTCATTTTTAATCGGTTAAATTCTTAAGGTCATTTAATCATCCCTAGTTTATGTTTTGATCAGAGTTGTGATTAAAGGTTTGGGTGGGCCGCAAAAGATTTTCAGATTTCAAAGTGGGCCGCGGCATTAATGAGTTTGGGAACCGCTGGTCTAAAGAAAGCGAGTAAATGAAAATGTGTCTTGCCAACTGCTTTACTGCTGTTATTTGCGAGCTAACGCTAGCTTGTTCAGCTGGATTTGTCATCCAGCTGAACAAGCTAGCGTTAGCTGTGTCTTTAAACAGCAGCTTAGGTTAGTCACATCAAAACGGGACAACGTGGTGCTACCGTACCATGTTACGTTGACTTTGCATATTTTGCCATTGACACACTTTTTTTAGTTTATTTAGTGTGAAATAACTCACAATAACTGCCGGCGCTGCTGGCTGCCCTTTTCTCTACGTCAGCTCGGCTCTTTTTTTCACTCCGCGTGCATCTCGCAACCCATTGAGTGACGCAATAATCGCGCGACAAACATATTGATTTGTGGCCAACACTTTTAATAATCGATTTTTATCGATGTCATCAATTTGTTGTTGCAGCCCTAGTAATTTCACAGAGAAAACTAGAAAATGAGTAAATTTAAGGGCTGTGAAAAAAAATTACACCGCATTGTATATGAAGTTGGTCTGAAATAAACGCTGCAATGAAAACGCACGTTAGGTATGTCTCTTGCAAGACTGGCTGATTCTACTCGGTTTCTGTATTCATAGCGATCATTTTACCCATCTTGTTTCTTTTTTACTTTTTGTGGACATGGGCACGGTTTGACATGACTTCATCATCTTGAACATAAAATACAGTGAACTTCCTGTGTTCAAAGGACTTTAATCAACTGTCTTAACCCGGCTGTGACAGGAGGACTACCTAACAGCCATCTGTTTGATTGGATTAAGACTTGCTCCAGCAGCTCTACACCGGGATCCTTGAATTGATCAAGCTCATGATGGCTGTCTTCATCGGCCCTTGATACAGACAACCTGCAATTCAGTTCACTGTGGGACAGGCTGATGGTAATCTATATCCTCTCTTCCCTTCCCTGATAGAGAGGCAGATGAAGTCTGTGAGAATCTTAAAGACAATGAGTGTCAATGAAACCGAGGGGAGGGAAGGATGGCAATGGTGAGGCTGATGAGACTGAGATATGTTAGGACAAAAAAGGTGAGCGAGAATGAGTGAGATTCACATACAAACAGGTGTGGGAGAAGTGTGAATGTAGGGGAGAAAAAATGGGAATATCTATCCAATTCAAACAGATGGCTGGTTCTTTTAATCACTCCCATCCCATGTACTAGTTTCTTTTTTCCAATGGAACAAAGATAACACTGCTTGCATTTCCCCTTTAATGGCGCTCTAGTCACCATCACATTTCTATAAATATGTCAATAAATACCTAAATCAGACAGGTTGCTGTTTCATAACAAAACCTCTACATGCATTTTTGAAAGCCTTCAGTTCACATGAAGAGCATGATTGATTAAGCTGGGGAACAATTGGTCAGACAATACGAGCATAAGAACGAGAAGGGAGATACATCTTCGTGAAGGCTCGTGTCTGAGTTTGGCATTAGATAAATGAGCACAGATGAAGCCTACATGAGCAAAACGTGTGTGTGTGTGAGAGAGTGCGCAATGTGTTCATACCTGCATCCCCTGTATGTGTGGATCATGGCTTCATAGTCCCACCATTACAAGTAAACACGCCTGGATTGGTAGGTTTTTTTGAGATCATGGGGAAGTCTTTTTCATTTCCCACATCGCCTTTGCAAGGCAGAAGGTGGAAGAGGGGACAAGCAGGGATAGGGTTATCTCCCTGTGTGCATTATGGATGAGGCGTGTCTGCGGAGTTCAATCCGCAGCTCTCTGGTCGCTTGGAGGAGGCCCACAGGGGGTCACATAAGACCAGGTGTGTCTTTGAGTGAGCGTGTGTGTCACACTAAACGAAGGAGAGTAGTCTCCAGGGTCCCACCTGCCCACACACAGATAAAAAATGCCTTTCTTTCATCTAGTCACTATCTTTAATGGAGTATAAATCTATAGGGTATTAGTGATATTACTGACAGTGCTTTTGGTCAGCTTAAGGATAAAATAAAGCATATACCTTTCTCACTTGCTGTAGATTATAAAACAAGTTTGTGACATAAAACCAGGTTATAAAACCAGTGTTTGTGACAGAAAGGACATGCGTCCAGTGGAGGAGAAAAGCCAAAATGAGTACATCCAATCGGAAGAGTGTCTCTTCGTCACTATAACAACATGATGAGGGCCTCTCTACAAACTCCATGGCAACACGACAAACACATTTCCCCATTCAGAAAGGAGTAGAATCCTGGTGCGGAAGTGCGCCCGTGTTTATATACCCCCATGTATTGTCATCTGAGCTCAGTGGCATAGACACAGGAGAAAACAGCTTATACTCTTCGATGTCTCAGAAGTCATGACTTCCTTACAGTGAACTATTGAACATATACAATGGTGGGTTATAAATAACATTATAATACGGGTAGATGAAATCCAGCGTTCTGATTGGTTGAGAGTGAGTCACGAGGGGTACATTATTGGGCGATAATATACAACCTCTCGTACTTTATTGCTGTTTTAATGTGGCATGTAAGACACAATACAGGAGTATTTTCCTGTCTGTAATAGTACATGCTAGAAGACTGACGCCCTCATGTCCGTACATTTGCAAATCTAGAGTTATCAGCGCCACGGCCAACCAGCAAAAAGCGCACGCTGTGATACTAAAGCGTATTTCGTATTTACAAAACCTGCAGTTCATCGGGTAATCACCGCCTTTCTCCGGCCACTATACAGCACATTGCAAGGATTTAAATGCGCAAGTGACTCAACACAACTGAGTACAGCCAGGTATCTTTAGGCTAGAGAGCGGAAGGGGAAACAATTTTCAACCATATTACCCACTGTGCATTATGAGTAGTTTTTTGTTTATGACTTTATCTACTTTTCTGTTGCTGATGCAAATAATAAAAGTAAGTATTAAGTCACGCGAAATAATGCGCGTTGATTTACTTACCACTCCTACAGCCACAAATACTTGTTTCTGATTTACTGGCAAGTAAACTAACTAAGCCCCATGTCATATTCATAGTTGTAAAACTAGATATTCACATGGGTGATGCCTGGTATCCGGTATCCATGGATACAGTACTTGGCTGAGCCAGTGTCCACACTCTAATCAATGTGTTGACCCTACAATCATCCCAGTAACAAAGTGAATACACTATAGTTTTACCACTTTTTACTGATATATTTGATAACTAGTGGAGACAAGTACAATATTACTTTAAAAGTCTATTTCTAATGGTATTTTTATGCTTAATGCTCTGCCAAGCACAGAATACACGTAGTCTCAAATTAAAGCGTATTTACTTGATTACTTTTATACTATGCCACAATTTTGAGCTACAAATGGTTCAATGTCAGTCGCAGCAGGGCCATGTTGGCTTTCCTCCAACAGTTCTGTGTTATTGACATGCGATTGAACTGCAATATGCCAACAACAGCTGTACTCCTTCCAACACAACACAGCTGCAGGCATGAAATGTTGTCACTTCCAAAGCCTTTAGTTGTGTGTACAGTGGACCCTCATTAACATCCAGTGGGACAGAAATGGCAACACCTCGGTTATTCTATATACGGCTTGCAGCTTTTAACAAGCTACTTTTGTATAGCAGATCGCCTTTTGTGTGTGTGCGCACGTCTGTATTTGGGTCCACATCTTCAGTATAAACATAGGAATGGGAAATGTGCAGAGGGGAGGGTTGAATTGGTAAAGCCCTTCTTAGAAGCATCACTTGAGTGGAGACGGCTGGCGCCATCTCTTTGTGTTGCTCCCTCTCTTTTAATTGCTTTCTCCTACCATGAACACAGCCTTAAGATTACATGGGAAATACATTTTCTGACATTTTCTTGTTTCTATACCCCTCTCATTGTCATAGTGTGTGTCATCATGGCAGAACGTGATTCTGAAGACACCTACTGTTGTAGGGGAGCTTTCACATAGGACTGCCTGAGTGCTTTGCCACGTGTTTATCTCTGTGGACTGATTTTGAGACAGAATGTCTAGTTGACATCAAACTGAAGGTCTAGTTAAAGGATGGGAGTTGTTTGAGCAAGGATATTTCAGGATGGTTCTCTTGCTTCCCCTCAGTTTGTTTAAGCCCTCCCCTCGGTCTCTTTCTTGCTCTCTCTGCTCCCCTCCTCTTGCTGCTTTGGTGTCTCTCTACAGGTGGAAAATGTCAAGCATATACTTTGGCCGTAGCCCAGGAAGCTGTTAACTGACACAAGCAAATACCACAGTAAATCTTCTGATATCTTTGTTTTTCTCAAATGATGCAGCAAACAGTTATTTTTCTCCAAAATGTAAACAAACTGTCAACCTACATTTCAGTGACAACCTCACGGTCACCTCCAACTGTTATACATCAACCAGATCCATTTCCTGTACGACTCAACAGGCCAAAGAAAAACAGCATTTCACATCCTTTCTCTTCCACACAAACCTCTCAAAACCCTGTGGGAGTTTGTTCCTACCATCTTTGCGGTAAAGGTTTATCTCCACTTTCCTCTCCTCCGATCCCAGCAGGGCCTGAGCCATCTGGGCGATGGCCAGCCGCTTGGTGTCAGGTCCGTACAGGAAGTTACACGTGCACGGCTTCTGCATGACCTCGGCACGCGAGTAACCGCACATGTGGCAGAAGCCGTCATTGCAGAAGATGATGGCACAGTTCTCCACTCTTGCATTGGCGATGACAAACTTGCGACCTGTTGAAGCAACAACAGAAGTTTGTGTCAAGACACCGGAAAAAAAACGTGTATTTAACCAAATTCAATTAAACTCGCGAATGATAATAAGTATTGTTTTCTCTCAAACTCATTTTGGAAAGGGCTAATGCAATGTTAAAAAGGGACATTTTAACTGTCGTCCCTTACCAATAATGTGCTGCTGAAACAAACAGCTTTCTCTGCAGGCATTCATTCACGCACCGTAGTCACAGCTCGGGTTAAGTGGCTTGCCCAAGGACACATTGACATGCAAATTAGCAGAGAGGGGATCGAGTTGCTGATCATCTGAGTGAAGGAAAACCATGCTCTCTACCAAGGCAGAGTTGCCACAAAGATTAATTCAATTTTTTCCAAAAATAATCTTATTCCTTAAGGAAAATTCAATTTTGATTGTATGCAGATTAATGGAGTCAATAAACTGAATTTGGGATCTGGCGCTATATAGAAAATAAAATGAAACAAAATTAACTTAACGGTATCTTAGAGCAGAGGTCCCAAACAGCTGGGCCACGGGATCGGTACCGGTCAGTGGGCCATTTGGTACCAGAATTTTTTTTCCCCCCAAAAGATTGGTACCCTTTTCCATAAACCAATTGCATCTCTGTCAAACTTTAAAAACTGTTCCCTTCTCCGCTGCCGTGAGTTGTCAATTCATCGTCCATTCGACCCTCCTCCACCCAAATACCTCCACCAGGAGCAAAGGAACGCTCATCATAAGAGTGCAGCCACTGTCTTCACTACAGCCACCAGTGTCTGGACTCCACAGGGGGGATTTAAATGAGTTATCCGACCTCAGCATCCTTGCCCCTGGATTATTGAGTATGGGGTCCAATCTCAAGCATTTGTAAAATTAATATTTATGAATATTTAATAAATCATTGTTAAATACTAGGGCTGCACATTAACATGTTATAAATGAGTTAACCACCAATCAATTAAGGCCGAAAATGATTTTATCATGGGTTTTCTTTTTTCTTTAAGCAATGGGAGGGGCACCATTTACCTCGCAGAACACTGGGAATTAATAACAAGTATTACGCTTTGTGGAAACTGATTCTCTGGGGTGGTAAATGTCTTGTATAGTGCTTTTCTAGTCTTCCAACCACTCAAAGTGCTTTAACACTTCATGTCATCGTTCACCCATTCATACACTGATGAAAGGAGCTACCATACACAGTGCCACCTGGCCGTCATTAACATTAACTAACATTCACACACTGTAGTCACAGCTACAGGAGCAAGTACCCAAGGACACATCGGCACATCAGGTTAGCCGGGCATGGGATTGAACCCCCAACCCTCTGATTGGAGGACGACCGTGCTCCCCACTCACCCACAGTAGCCGCCAAACAAACAGCATGGATGTCTCCATGTGCATAAGGCCTCTGGGGATGTGAGATTGCGTTTGTGCTGCTCCAGCGTGATGCTGTGTCAGGCTGATAGATGGCCTCAACTAAAGAGCTGCCACTTCTGAAGAGCTCCTATGTTCCCTGTTCCCTTCGATTAGTATCGGGCCCCACTGTGAGCACACTGCGCTCATAAATAGCCATGAGGATGGTTAGAGGGAAGGAGTATTGCCCGGTGACAGGGAAAGGATAGGGGAAGCAAGAGACAGTCTGAGGGCTAGACAAGATGAATAAACCAATGAAAATTAGATGGTGGGACAGAGAGACATGGGGAGGGAAGAATGACAGTCTAATTAATTAGATTAATTGATCATTCGAGAGTGGTAAAATATGGGGGAAGATTTGGAGAAGAGGGGAAGCGATAAAGACAAAGTGTTCCATCCGGGGATCTAAGACAAGGGAAGGAACCGATCATATTTCTTAGTAATTATCCCACATCAAGTAAATGGACTGTTGGGAACTCTGAATTCAGTTCAACTTAATCAGCTGAATTACTCCTTGTAAGGGTGAGAGTATGTAGCGTATACTGTAAGTAAATATCTTTACCTCTAATATTCCACAGAAGCTAATAAGTTCATACAAAGGGCACAGATTGCCAGCACGACAACATTTAAGTTACTCGCTGAACACAGACTTCAAAAAAAGGGTGGAAGGTAAATTCTCTATATAAGAAAACTAGGAATCAGATTCAGAATCGGCTTTATTGGCCATGTATGTTTACACATACATGGAATTTGTCTCCAGTTACATATTGCTGTCAATAGTACATGTAGAATAGAAAAACAGAAATATAAAAAATATGAAGAAAGACATTAAAGACAACAAAATAGAAGACCAAAAAAATATTTCAAAGGCAATAATGCACATTCATTACATAGGACACTGCTTCATTTGCCTTCCCTTCGCTGGAGGCACCCAACACTGTTACAACAAAAGGGACAGGATGTCACTGTTTTAATGAGGGCAGTAAAAAAAATGTAACGGCGTGGATGGGTTGTGGTGCAGATGGACCGTAACGCATGCGATTAGCATTGGTGCCGGGGGGGGGGTTTACTGCCTGTGATTACCCTTCTCCCTACAGTCATTTCCTGTCAATTTCCTGCCAGGCTAGACATTTTCTTAGCAAACAATTGCTTATTTATATACCTCCAGAAGTTGGAGAGCAACATTAGTCTGCATTTGGAGTGGTGTTTATGCCCACCTGATGAATCTATCACTCCTTTTTTGTTTTACGTGGATGGTCTTTGCCAACCCCTGAAGGGAATATCCGGCTCTTTAACTGCTAAATACAAATAAACATGGATTTTGATCTCTGCATTTTAAGGCTAACTTTTCAGCATTTAGAAGCAGTAGTAATAGAATTCCCTCAATTATCTAAATGTTATAATATATATAACATCTTAGTTTATAAAATGGCTTAAGTTGGTAACCAATACTCTGTTTTTAAATACACATACATACAATACGCAAGAACTAAAGCCTAGTTTATGCTTCTGCGTTTTCAGAGCGACGCAGACGCAAGACCCCCTGCGTGTCCCTTGCGTCGCTTTTCACACCTCCTTGCGTCCTTGCGTGTGTCGAGCCATTTTTCATTTTGCAAGCCTCCCGCAGCGCACAAGTCTGCGATTGGTCCGCTAACTACATCCTTTACAGGGTCTCACATTTCCGCTTTCATAGCCCGATACCGCCATTATTAAACGGATCAGATTGAAGAACTTCTGTCGGAAGAAATGCGTAAATATGGCCGCTTATACAAGCCGTCATTGGCGGGTTGTAGAAGCGGGTTGGATTCACGGAGGGAGATCGCCGCAAACGCCGATTTGCCGGTCGAGAGGTGCACAAGTTGTGGAGGAAAATACGGGACAAATGTGTTCGCGATGAAAAGCAGCAGTGGCGATGCACGGGGCAGTAAAGCCTATGATAAATAAATAAATAGACGTGACTTTCTAGGTCGTCTTCAACAAAAACACGTCACTCCGCCTGCTGTTCTGGCGGTGAATTGCTCTGCAACACACGCAGAACCATGAATTGAAACGAGTGCGTCGACGCAGACGCAAACGCAGAAGCATGCGCCAGCCTTAAGCGTTCCTAGTGATAACATTGACTACAACTACCATACAGCCCGTTAACCCAGACTGCCCCCTCACCTGAACCTGAGCATTCGGCCGTAGTTATTAGTGAAAAGTAACTTTAATGCCTCAACTTTCACACTTACTGAGGTTGTGACGGTTTTATTGACAGACACTCAACGTGGTCGCTTTGCTTCTTTTGTTTTGTGATTATGAACTAACTCTACATTTAGTTTTTTTTTTATGGAGCCAGGGGGAAGAGAACAATGTGTGTTGACATTCAGGTACTGTAGCTAAAGCAGTAGTTAAAACAGCTTGTATCCTATACAAGAAAAAAATTAAAAGTCTGCATACAAGTTTTTATTGACAGTATTGATTGATTTCTTCTGCCTTAAGACTGAAATATTACTTTTCGCTGAAAGAACATGGCTTAACTCATTTCATTTTAATTTAAAATAACCAGAAAATATTCTTCTTAGCCTAAAATCTATCATGCTCTGGAGGATGAAATAAGATTATCTTTTCAATCTCAATCGTTTTTGAGGTTTTAAGGCTTTTACTGTCAAGCGGAACAGATTGCTGGGCAACAGGAGCAGTGGAGGTAAATCTGATGACGCAAGCAGGAAGGTCCCCCGTAGGCCAGAACATGCCATTGGAAGTTGTCGGAAGGTCCATCCCAGGTCTACCGCAACGGCAATCGAAACACAGCTACAGGCTAGTGAGACACTTTTCAAAATCAACAAAGTAATGGCAATCTACCCTCCAGGTAGTAGTTGGGCGAACGACTAATAGCGGTAACCACACGGGACAACAACTCCAACGTTACATTCCTTGAGAACAAAACTAAGAGCCTCTTGTCTGTCACATATTCATTCCACATATGCTTGGTCATTACCTTACTTGGATGACCTCTACTTATTGAAGTCAGCCAGGGTTGCTTTTTAAATGAAAATACATGTCTACATTAGTAAGCAAGGATGAACCCAACCAGATTTTTATTTTTCCAATGGGAGTCAATCTACAGGCATTGCCTTGGTGATCGACCTATTGGGCACCCCCGATGCACAGTCGGGCCTACTTCGATCTTAGACAACATTGATTAGCTCATGTCTTACTGTGTGTCAGCTGTGCAGGTAGTGACCTACCTCAAAACAATGGCTTTCAGGACCCTGAAGCGAGCTAGAAAGATTGTAGTCAACCCCTCTCACCCCGAACAAAAACGGTTTGTGCCCCTTCCATCTGTTTTTAACTTATTTGTAATTTATTTTTCTTTTTAATTTGTTCTATATAAAATACCTTTTTAGTATTGATACAGCGTGCAACATTATTGTGTACCACATTGTTCTGGAGGAATAATAACAACTTCCATAGTAATTGTTATGATGGAATGAGTTTCGAAGCTGTAGAGGAGTGATTTATGTTGGAAAGTTTTGTCCCTTTATCAATTGTCCAGGCATTACATGGGATATTGCCGTATTGATGGAGTGCATTTTAGTGTGCAGCTGTGAGTACTGTGTTCACTCTAACACACATTGGACTTCTAGAACAGAACCAGACGAGGCTGCATCGAACAAACTTTGGAGGGGAAGAGGATCAGGAATGGAACCAGAGAGAACGCAGCAAGACAGGACACAGCGTGACCCTGAGTTAGACGTACGGAGACACAGCAAGCACTTCACCGGCTGATAAATAAAAGGGCTCTAATCAGAGCAGAGGAAAGGCAGTTGCTCAGCATGCACCAAGACAATGCTCTACTTTCTAATTCAACGCTAAATTTGCTCGATAACATAATTCAAATATCTATATATATACACATATACAGACACACACACACACAATTTACATTGTAAATTGAAATGGGAGATAACATTAGTAGAATTGCTTGTGCTGCATATCTCTGTGTCTCTCTCTTTTTCCCATTCCTATTTCAATAACCATCTAAATCAAGCAGAAATGCTCCAAAAATAACACATAGGTGGCACATCCTGGGTTTAACAGGCTGCTTGCGTTGGAGACATGAACCAAGCGACGGAGCCTGTTCACATATTCATGGAAACATTGGAGATTGGTTGTGTGGATGCGCTTTACAGCCTGCCTCCATGAATTAGCAAAAGCAACGGCACCTCTGAGGCTCATAAAGCGTGATGGGTTTGTCTAGCTGCACGGAGCACTAGGTAATACAGAGGCAGAGATGTGTGTTTGTGTAGCACATTTCACTTTCAAGCCTTTGTGGTTTTCAGTGACCGATAATGGCCAACAGAAGCGAGCTGTTAAAGTCTCTCACAGGAGCCGGAGTCCTTCTGAGTCATGCATCGATTCATGTTGTCACAAAAAACAAACAATCTAAAAGTGTTCAAACATATAGATGTAAAAAGAAAAAAAAACGAGAAGATCAACAAGAGAGACAGCAGATGTCGGGCCACTGCTGGACGTGAGGGAAAGCTGCCATTATTTCAGGTACTGTAGCATTAAGCCACAGCATTCGGGGAGGAAAGGGGGAGAGACGGCAATATTTGGAGCCAGCAGGGGAACTGTTCGAATTAAACAAAGGAATTGGTAGTTACCTGGCTGGTCGTGTCTTTTTCCATCATGTTTGGACCATGCTTCTCTCAAATAGGCTCTGTAAGGTCAGTACTTCTGTTGAACTCTAGTAACCTGCAGGTGTCTACGCTACTAAAGAGCTCACAAGGGTCACTCAACAGCGTCATCAGCGTGAGAAGTAAAACAACACGTTCAATAATAACCGACATTGATCGATCGCTTTGATAAAAATGTCATAGTGCAATTATTTTTGACTGAAAATGTGTTTAATGTGACTTGCGAAATAAGCAGAGAATGCCAATTTGTAAAATTCTCTTCTGTCATTACTTTATTATATTGAATAATGTATTATTTTTACAGGAATCTGTAGAATATCATGTTCAGGTCAGGACATCAATAGGTCAGGTCTTCAATACCATGTTTAATTTATAAGTGCTGGAATTTTGACACACATTTAACAGGTTTTGCATGTTGCAATTTTGATCAAATCTTTAATTGCACAACCCTGCTCCAAGCCCTCGCTCCCTGCTTACCATATACAGCATACACTGCTTCATGTGTTGACAGTGAGCATGAACTGTGAGGTTCCATCATTTAATGCAAGTGTATCGTGTGGGGATGCTGTGATGATTCTTGTGGAGAATGCCTCTCTTGGTAAAAAGAAAATGAGGATAAGCAGAACAAAGCACGACTGAGGCCTGAAATCCAGCATTTCCCAGTTATATAGTTAGTTATTGATCACTGTCAGTGAGTGATCTAAACCCCCCGGCAGAAGTCCCCACCCTTGTCGACATCACTGACCGCATCTTGCTTCTCCCTGCAATTTCCTCCTAATGAGCTTTTGAGGCCTGAGCAAAAGGGACCTGATGGAGAAGCTGATTAAATACCAGCTGCTGCTCAGGAGGAAAATACCATTTTATATTCTCAGACACACACACTCAAGAAAATCTGCTCAGATTCTTGAGACATGCACGGATCTAACACACAGATATATAAGATCTTAGACACAAGACACGTTCACGCAGACCCGCCAACGCTGACTGAATAATTCACAAAGACCAGCCCTTGGGGGCTCTCCAGTGTGCCAGTCAGCGTGCTTGCATGCAGCGGGTTTGTGTGTCCCTGTGCGTGTGTGAGGGAGACCGTATGCATTCGGAATCTCCCTGAGTACACTGCGTAGGCGGATAAGGAGGGAAGCCCATGTATTAGAAGCACAAGTCAACAAACCAGCTTTGCTGTAAAGAAAGGATGAAACAGGGAGACCTATTGAGAGAAGAAAAAAAAAACAGACAAAGGGAGGACAAATATTTGACTTGTGGTTTTATAGTGACAGACCGTAAAACCACAAGTCAAATATTTGTGCTCTGATGAGATTTCTTTTTTTTGTCTCAATTACCATGGAAACTGAAAATGTAACACATGCTAAATTCTCAAACTGAGCAAGCTGACCCTCCTGAAAAGATCAATACAGTGCCTTGTTTCCAATCTAAGCAGCCGGCCAGTGTCCGTGTGTATTCCTGCTTTTTCTGCACCGGTCACAAACCCATAGCAGCTTACAGATGGGGGTTTATTGGTGTTTGCTATGTACAGTCAGACATGAGGGTTATTAGTTATTTAGTTGGACTGAATCATTTCCCCACAGCTTTCAAGAGCAAGATCACAGAGTTTGCAATCAAAGCATCATTCTCTCCTGGTTTAACCATACACCTTTTAATGGGAAGTAAACAATATATCCCATAGGTTTGGGGACTGCCGTCCACAGATCAGCGATTTGGACCATGCATTACGCCACCTGATGGAATTTGTCATCTGATTGTATTTCAGGGATTATCAATTAAGTCTTGATTGTTGTTGCCGTTTTACCATTGTGACATTGGTATTTTCATTGTTTGTTTTCATGGTATTCTACAGCGTCTGTTTTACTCAGCGAGGAAAGGGCCCCCCAGCAAGTGCATGTTCTCTGTTTTGTGCAGCCCCCAACAGATGTGCATCTCCTGACACTGTTGAATACTGCTGAAATAACAGCGAAAACGACCGTTCGATCCCATCTAAAGAGTATGAGCAGAAGTGTTTTACATGAACTTTGATTTTTATTCTAGTTGTTATTAAGTTATGTAATCATCAAATGTATTGCAGCTGTCATTGAAATAGATTAATCTAACACTTCTTCTTCACCCAGCATTAACTGTTTCTCCCTTCAACCTGTTGAGGTTTCAGAAGTCCTGGATGGACTCATTAAGTTAGATTCAAACAAGTCAGCTGGATCTGATGGGCTCGACCCTGTGTTTTTAAAATCAGCCGCTCTTATTATTGCTTCCCCTATTACAAGCCTGTTTAACGTGTCATTTCATTTGTCCTTTTTCCACCTTAACTGGAAATCAGCTACGATTGTCCCGCTTTAAAAAGGAGGCTCTGGCCCGAACAGCTACAGGCCAATTTCCACTTTTCCCTATCTGGCCAAAGTCATAGGGAAACTCGTACATAAACTTTAGGTTATTTACATGGGGCGACTGTGGGTGAGTGGGGAGCACGGTCGTCCTCCAATCAGAGGGTTGTGGGTTCGATCCCAGGCCCGGCTAACCTGCATGTCGTTGTGTCTTGGGCAAGACACTTAACCCAACATTGCTCCTGTAGCTGCGACTACAGTGTATGAATGGTAGTTACTGATGGCAGGTGTCACTGTGTATGGTTCTCCTGTCATCAGTGTATGAATGGGTGAATGATGTCATGTAGTGTTAAAGCGCTTTGAGTGGTTGGAAGACTAGAAAAGCGCTATACAAGTACAGTCCATTTACCATTTACATAACCCCGGTTCTCTGAGTAATATGAGTGAGATGTCTCACTATGGGATGCACGCCCCGCTGCAGACCTCAGAAGCATTAATCTCATTACGCCAATACGCCTGATTGGCTGGTGAAACGTGTCCGTCCGCCGCAGGTAGTACCACCTACCTTAAATATCTCATGCCCTATGTCGGGGAGAACACGCTCTTTTCCGCGTTTATCACGAAACCCAGGTCGGATAGGTGACGCACGAGAATACGTGTGCGCGCTACGGCCTCCTGTTCCGATTGTGCCAACAGCAGCCAATCGTCCAGATATGTGGCCAGGCGCATGCCCTTCCGTCTCACCGGGGCTATTGCCACCTCCTATTGACACCCTCGGGCTTAAAGACAGACCAAAAGGGAGAACCCGGTACTCGTAACCGATCCCCTGGAAAGCAAGTCTTAGTTACTTTCTGTGGGGAGGGTAAATTGGGATGTGGAAATATACGCCTTTTAGATCGACAGGAGTGAACCAATCGCCCTGTCGTACGAGGCGCAGCAGAGATGCGTGTGTCAGTATCCTGAACTTGTACTTCCTGAGATATTTGTTCAGATCACGTAGATTGGGGACCAGAAAATACCTGGAGTAAAAACCACTCTGACCCTGTGCGGGAGGTACGACACAGATTGCTCCTTTGTTCAACAGTGAGAGAATTTCCTCCTGCAAAACATGAGCAGACTCTCCCTGAGCCTGGGAGTGTATCATACCGGCGAACCGCGGGATCGTCCTTAACACCCAGGGCGAGGCTGGGAGCGCACTCAATCTCTCCCATCTGTGGGAGAGAGTGGGCACACACTGCAGCCCCTCCACCATGAGAGGCGCCCGCCGCGGTGCAGAGGTGGCCTCCCCCGGTGGAAGAATGATGTGGTCCCCGGGTTCTCCCGGGAGGACAGCGCAGCGGCGGGGGCCACACAGCTCACTCTCGGGGAAAAGCTGTGGCTTTCCGCCGGGGGATGACAGCGGGTGTCGGCTTATTGTTGCGCGCAACCCCACCGTCGTTCCTTCCCAGCACCCCCCTCGTCACTCACACGCACATACCCACACACATACACACAGTTTTGCTGTGTTTACTTGTGCATTTATATGGTGGTGACAGTTGACATACATTGCCAGTGCTCGAACTTAAATCCTTCCAACATCTTCACTCTCAAGGAGTGAATATCAATGAGACTTGATTTATAGTATAGGTTATTGGTCCATGTTAGTTTAGGGTGGTGCCCCGTTATTTATTTATTTAGTATATTAGTGATTATTAATAATTCTAGTAATGTCCATAAGTTAGTTCCTCATTTGCTAGTAACCTAATACAACCCCCTAGCCGCTCCCAACAATGGGATTTCGGCTGTTTAGGAGTTTTAAAGCCTGTGGGGCGGCCTGTGCGAAGGTTTTTCGCTGCGCAGGTGGAGTGGGAGCCGGGGACTTTCGGGGGAGGCAAAGCTGGAGAGCTTCGTCCTCCTTTTTGGAGGTTGTCCTCATCTTCATCCTCTGATATGAGGTCGTCCCCATAGTCCAGTTCCAGGACATCTTCCTCCTGCGGAGGGACCGCGGCTAGGTCGAGCTGGAAGCCCTAGCTGGCGCTAACCTGCGGTGCCGGCACAGCAACGACCCCCGTCATCCCTCCGTCCTCGACGCCGCCGGGAGGGAGATAGGGGTCCCGTCCAGGCAGGCTAGCCTGGCGGGCTAGCCGTCTGCGGAGACTCAAGGTGAACACCGCACAGTGCTGACACGAGCCGGGGACGTCGATAGCTACCCGGGCGTGTTCCAGCCCTAGGCAGCTCGAGCAGACCCAGTGTAGATTACTGCTCGATATCTTGTACCCACAGCGACAAGTACGGGCCCCAGTGTGAGGGGTTTTAGCCTCCATGCCCCGCGAGCTGTGCAGGCAGGGAGTCGAGGCAGTTAGCTGGTGTGCTAACCGAAAGTTCGAGAGATTAACTTGTGTGCTAACCCTCGGTACTCGAACAGCCATGGTGAGGCGTCGAGGACAGTGCCAACCAAGCCGTGGAGGGCGAGGAAAGCACAACATTTGATCTGGTGTGACCGACGAAGCGGAAAAAACATCCAAGGCTAGCTAGCGCCCGGCGACAGAAGCTAAATAAGATCGGTCTGTGGACAGTTCAGCCAACTAGCCCAAGACGCGAGATATGCTCCTATCTGTCTACCTGCGGCGGACGGACACGTTTCACCAGCCAATCAGGATTGGCGTAATGAGATAAATGCTTCTGGAGGTCTGCAGCGGGGCGTGCATCCCATAGTGAGACATTGAACGAAGTCGGGAGCCGGGAACCGCAGGGTTGGCGGTTCTGACCCCGGCTGCTCCATGTTCCATGTCGAAGTCTCCCTGAGCAAGACACCCAACCCCTAACCGCTCCCCGGGCGCCTTTACGGCAGCACACTGCTCCCACTGTGTGAGATGGGTTAAATGCAGAGAACAATTTCCTGTATGTGTAAAATAATATTTGGCAATGAAAATGACTTCTTCTTGATGACATTATCACCGCCATGGACAACAACCAGACTTGTGTAGCTGCCTTTAAGCCACGGCTTTTGACTCTGTCAACCATAACGTTCTCCTGCAAAGACTTACCAGCACTGGCTTGTCCAGTGGATGTTTCAACAGGTTTGCTAGCTACCTGGCTGGTCGTGTCCAGCGGGTTAAGTCGGAAAACATCATGTCTGAACCTCTTAACATTTCGAAAGGTGTGCCTCAAGGCTCCATCTTAGATCCTATTTTGTTCTCCATTTATATTAAGGATGTGGCCAAAGCTGGTGAAAATTTCTGTATTCATCCGTATGCTGATGACACCATTATATATTCAGCTGGTCCCTCACTTCACTCTGCTGTGACCATTCTTCAACAAAGCCTCACCTCCATCAAACAGTCCTTCCACCTCCTCCAACTGCTCCTCAACTCCAAAAAGACCAAATGTATGCGGTTTGACCGGAAAAAAACTCATCATCTCCAGCCCTCCCAAGATCTACAGTGCTGATGGCTGGGAGCTGGAGTTAGTCAGCTCCTACAAATACCTTGGCTTCTGGTTGGACTCATCTCTCTCATTTAACATACACAGTAATATCCTTCTGGCTAAAGTCAAAGCCAAACTGGGTTTCCTCTATTGAAACAAGACAAATGATTGGAACGCAGTACAAAACACGCTCAAACTAAAAGCCCTCACCTCTCAACATGTTCAAACAAAAGCTGCAACAAGACGTAGTTGATTGCTGTACTTGCTGATCAGCCCTCACTTCTCGCTCTGTTCCATTTTTTACAAAGTGTTTATTAACTTAATGTTATGTTGTTTTTGCATGTGTTTGTCATATTGTATGTATCTGTGCTGTTTGTGTCACTTGTGTGGACTGGGCTACTGCCTCTTGGCCAGGTAATCATTGTAAATGGGAATTGATTTTACCTGGTTAAAGAAATAACGTGATACTATATAGCCCGGATCAACGACTCCGCTATCACCGTGCTGATCACAGTGTTGATTTACGTTTCAGTGTGTACCTGCAAATGTCATCATATGGCCTGTTGATCTGATTTTGTGAGTTTTGCTGCAATGGATTTAAAATGGCAACGTTATTATGCTAAAAGATCCATTTGCTATTTTCTTTCGTATCTCTACCCATATTGTATGTTGATTAACGATTCGTAACCGCATACAAGTCCAACCATACTGATTTATATTGATAAGAAACATTCCGCTCATGGACAATCGACATCGCGCACACATACACACACACACACACACACACTTATTTAATTGATTGATTATTTAGTGAGTGGGTTTATAAAAAGTGTTTTAGGGATTGATCGTTGCAGTCATAGTTGAGGTTGATCGGTGTTTCTGTGAGTTAATAAACCCTGTTATATATTAAAGAACATTTTTCCTGTTTACTTTAAATCCAGAAAATCACATTGTGGAATTTAAAAAATATATTTTGCAGTTTATTGCATAACCTAAGTATTTGATCACCTACCAACCAGTAAGAATTCTGGCTCTCACAGACCTGTTAGTTTGTCTTTCGGAAGCCCTCCTCCACTTATTACCTGTATTAACTCCACCTGCCCACACACTTATTCAAACAGACTTCAACCTCCCCACAATGGCCAATACCAGATGGCTGTGTAAGGAAGTAACCCAGGTATCGGGTATAAAATTGTTAGACCTGCTCAAGGCTGGGATCAGCTAGACGACAATAGGCAAGCAGCTTGGTGAGAAGGCAACAACTGTTGGCGCAATTATTAGAAAATGGAAGAAGTTCAAGATGACGGTCACTCTCCCTCGGTCTGGGGGTCCATTCAAGATCTCACCTCGTGGGGCATCAATGATCATGAGAAGAACTACACGGCAGGACCTGTTCAATGACCTGAAGAGAGCTGGGACCACAGTCTCAAAGAAAACTATTAGTGACACAACCTGCCGTCACTGATTAACATCCTGCAGCGCACGGATAGTCCCCCTCCTCAAGCCAGCGCATGTCCAGGCCCGTCTGAAGTTTGCAATGACCGTCTGGACGATCGAGAGGAGGTATGAGAGAAGGTCATGTGGTCTGATGGGACGAAAATACAGCTTTTTGGTCTAAACTCCATGGAAATTTGTGTTGCCCAGTGACAGCCCCGAAAACCTGAAGGATCGGGAGAAGAAAATTGCTTTTAATGTGCCGGAAATTATGGTAATTGATGGTTGTAGCTCAGGGGTGCTCACACTTTTTCAGCATGGGAGCTACTTTTGAAATGACCAGTTCAAAATGATCTACCCATTATATTTATTGAGAAATATATTGAGGATTCTTACAACTTATGTTGATGTATAACCACATATGTTGCACAACACAACATAATTCAGAACTGAACAGACTGAACAACATAATTATGTACATTTTTTGCCATCACCTGAGCTCACTCTGATGACTTGCACTGAATTGAATCAGCCAGGGATACATAGTCCAGTGTCGTATTTTCCATGAAGAGTCCGAAAATGCCGCTCCACATTTCCCTTCTTTGGTATTGCGACGGTAGACTGGCAGACGAGACAAACGCACTTTGAAAATGTCATCGTGAAAAAAAAGTCGTCCCCCTCCCACTCCGTATGAAAGTGATAGTTTTTTTTCTTTTTACTTGGTCCAGCTCCCCCACTCATTTTTACACCCTATCTTACGTTTAAGAGGAAAAAACTGAGCGAAAAATTAGGATGTAACTAACGACTAGCTTGTTAGCTTTGCAGCGCTCAGGGGCGTTGTTTGAACACGCACAGTGACCTAATTGTACGGGGGAAAAAATCAGATGTCATCTGACTGGTTGTCCTGTGTATCAATCAAGTGACGGGATGGCTGATAGGCTGACGTCTAGTTTTTTTATTCAAAACAACTCAACTTTATTTGTATAGCGTCAGTTCATGACAATGTCACCTCACCTTGTCATGCGATCTACCAATAGTACCTTGGAGATCGACTGGTAGATCGCGATCGACGTATTGAGCACCCCTGTTGTAGCTGGTTGTCATCTACGGTCCACTACGATTACCGAAGGGGGGCGTTTTTTGACAACGTTTTATCTCATTTCGACTTTCTATCCCCTTTCTGTAGTGCGGAAATGGGCTTCTATAGTTGTGTGGATGCATTACTCCAGCCAATCCAAAGACGGGGTTTGGAACCAATCAGATGTAGAGACCATGGTCACTGGCTCCGCCCCCTTACTGTCAAAAAGAAAAACAGCAACGCGTAAAAAACACCTTCGAGCGCGAGCAGACACTAACCTCGCGGCGAGGAAGTTCACGTTTTGCAAGCGAGCAAATATCTCGATTTACGCGCGCGCATCAACCTGATTTGCGCTCTCGAATTTTGACAGGGATTTGCCGCCATACTCCTACATGCTTTGTAAGTGGGAAAATCTGCAAAAATCTGCAGTGCATCGAATACTTGTTCTTCCCACTGTATATGGTGGTGACAGTTAACATAAATTGCTTGAGCTCGAACTTCCTTACTCTCAACGGGTGAATATCAATTATGAGATTCATAGTATTGGTCATTACACTGCATGAAAAGTGGGATTTTCGTCAGTATGCGGCACTGTAGATTGTTGTGGAATTTCAGGTTTACGGCTGTTCACGGCAATTTGCGGGCAACACCGAAAACTGCCATAAATTGTCAGAAATTGACGTGGGCCTCCCTTGGCAGTTGTCCCCCCATGACCCCCCTCCTCATAATTCTAGGGAAGGCTTTGACATGTAAATGAAAATGCTGTGAGCTATACAAATGCAAATCAGGGTTGCAGAGGGAGTTTTAGCCCAGGTGATTTTTTTAAAAGGTAAGAAAATCTCTGGTACAAATAGATCAGGCTCAGTAGCTTAATTATAGACTCTTACATTTTAGCTTGAATTGATTTATTCAATTAAAATATGCTAGATTACTGTGTACGCCATTAGCAATGGCAAATGTTATGTAAAATACACAAAATAACTTCTTTAATAAATTAGTTTTAATCAAGGTAAAATGAGCATTCCATGCAAACAACATTTGAATCAGAATGAGGGGTCTGCAGAGATCACAGTCTCCTAGAGCTCAACTACAGTGCATAGTGGCAGGACTACAGTGACCTTTTCTTTGGTCTTAAATGCAGAGAGGATGTATTAACCACACATCTTCTAGCAATGCGCTCAACTGGCAGAAATGATGCTGGGTATGACGTGTCTGTTCCCTGCAAGCCCCAAACTTCTATTGGCTTTCCATAAAAATGTCTGTCCGGGTGGGGATGAAGCCAGGAAACGTGTGCAAGAACATGTTTAAATGCCGTACCCTTTGACACAACATTAACAACTATAAACTGCTTTATAATGGCTGGTCGTAGTTCTGCTAGAGGGTCAAGGACGGGTTCCTCAAAACTGTTAGTGTTTCCACACCACTTAGCATGAACATATGCTGACCTTTCTGCTCTGCATCTATGGATTGAGTAAGTTACATTCATATATGTTACCCGTTTACATGTCATGGCAAAACATTCAACCTCAGTGACACAAGGGTACATCTGATGATACATTGTCAACATTGCCAGACTCATCCAAGATTGTCTGGTGGAATGGAGAAAGAGGCACCACTGTACAGTTTTCTAGGGAAAGTCGTTCTGCTGACACCAAAACTCTGCTTTACATAAAGCATATCAGCTGTCCCAACCATTTGTCTTACTTGTCAAATACTGGTCCTTCCGTATAACAATAACCTCGTATGTGATTGGAGGACCCTTAGACTCCTCGTCCAATTACGTGTGAGGTCATAGGCTTGACTCATACAGCAGTACTTGCAAGACGAGCATACAAACAGACTATATTCAGAAGAACTGTATCTCCAGTTCCTTTGTTTGGTTTTTGCTGGTTCGTGAATAATGGCAGGACGACGTCTCCTTCAACTCCTCTCCGCGGTCAGCAACATTCAGCCAGTCCGCAGACAGACAAGAAGAAACTGCTGAATGCTCTCAGTGGATTGTCTCGTCAACTCCAACAACAAACTGCCGATATCAATGATTGGTTCGCTCCACTGGAGCGTTCAGGACTCTCCAGGTTGCTGTCCATAGAGAAGAGGTTGGCGGCTCTGGAGTCGGGAGGAACTGACTCAAAGAAGAGGAGACGGGCGCACAATCCCAAGATAGCGGTAAGAATATGTTCAATGACTGCAAGCTAAGCTAAAAGTAGCGTAGCCTAAAACGAAAGCTAAGAGTAGCCTAGTAGCCTTACAAGTGAGCAGAAACAGCTTTATTAAAGTGTATTTTCTTTGCCGTGTTGTTTACAGGAAGCGGTGCGCCGTCTTCACAACTCCAAGACGAATTACAGGCGCTACGAACCGGTAAGGCAAGGGTAAGATTTAAAGAATATACTTTCATTCTGCGGTATAAGGAAATGTATACGTATAGATACCATAGGATGGATACCGATCATAACTGTACATTTTGTTTTCACAGACTAATCTTGCCTCATAATGAGGCGGTGACCTGGTATTTGCTCCGGGAAAAGTCCAGATTTCGATTTAGATAAAGACGTCATTGTGTGTAAGTGACACTGTTTACCGTTTCTCCTTCCTTGTTCAATGTTACTGTGACTTGCGTTTGATTTTTTATTCATACCACACTCATTTAATTGTTTTCCAGCCGCCTGTAAGACGTATTTTGAGACGGTACGCAGGAGCGTCAGGTTTTCCCAGCCGGAACACTCATTGCGGGCGGAAGCTGCGAAGAATTCAGCGCGGAGTCGAGCGAGAAGAAAGGGTAAAAGTTTATTTGCTAACTTTTTTCAGGTGCATTGATAGATGTGTTGTGTCCATACGGATCACAAAGTACTGATTCATTGTTGTTTTTACAGCTGCTGGAATTGAGACAAAGTGTGCTGGCTGATGACGAGGTGGAACTCTGGAAATCCGCCACCGTAGAGCTCACGTCGGACGGAGAGGATGGCGTTGTTGGCGGGGTCTCGGGGTGGATTGTATGGTCGTCGCCATTTCTGAGTCACCTCAGTCCCGGTTAGAGGCGCCACACACACTAGGCGCCTGCACAACAGACTTGCCTTGGACAACACGCTTTCCGGGCGTTTACAGAGACAAAAATCTCACTTTTCATGCAGTGTTAGTCCATATTAGCTCAGGGTGATGCCCCGTTATATATTTTGTGAATTATCCTAGTGATTTCTAGTGAATTCTATTAACGTCAATAATTTAGTTACACGCTTGTTCTTAACCCAATAGGACCCCCTGCCGTTCCCAGCAGTATATTAGTATCCATTCTTCTGTAAATTGAATTATACATTTAATGTTGATATTTCATATTCAGTTTATCCCTTTTTTTTGTCCAATGTATGTACCACACTCAATGACATTAATTTTATGTCTAGCATACCTGGCAAATAAATGGTTCGGATTCTGATGTTCTAATTACATGACAACATATTTGCCGTGAGGAGAGCAATGGGAGTTTAACACTCTTCCAGGGAACTAAGTCAAATCTACATTTGTGCCAGAGATCTTGTTCATCATGCAGCACTGTTGCTGTAAAGCAATCTAGCCAACAGCTGTTAGCTCATAGCTGGAATACACACCAGTCCCTTTGGTTACCCAGTCCATCAAACTACCCCATCTCTCTCGCAGTTCCAGAGCAATAATTACAGTACATCCATTTATCAGGTTTTCCCGGCAGTATAAGTGTTTTCTGGCATTTCCCCCAAAATAAAAATGCTGCCAAAGCACCATGTGTCTTTCCATAATGAACTTTTATTTTTGGCTTATACAAACACTCTTAACCCACAGACAACTCCTAAACCCGGTAAAGACCCATCAATCACAAGGTAGCCCACCCTAGCAAGAATACCTTGCTATGGTTTATTTTTCTCTGAATGGGACCATAGTTCATCAAAAAATAAATATTTTATTGAAAACTTCTATCTCTCAGACTTATTTTTGCCAAAGCTTTAGACTTTCCTCCACGCTCCCTGCTGTTCCCTTGTATTTTCTATTCCCCTGATTTCAGATCTATTTCAAATCCTGTTGGATTAACTTGCCTCCAGCTTGTCAGATTGCCGGTTTGGAAAAGTTACAAGAACTATTGGGTGCAATTTAGATTTGGGTTTACCAATGCCTTAAAGGAGAACAACTATACAGCCGTAACCCACACACCACCATGTTTGTGTTCCTAATACCTGGTATCTCACTGTAGATTACTTAAAACAATTTGAATGTAAATAAAAACATACCCAAATGCAAATCCCACACAAGTGCAACCAGAAGGTAACCGGACTCGAAGCTTGGATTCCCTCATTCCATACAGCTTGGGATCAGTCATGCGACAGGGCACTTCTTAGAGAGAGTACACAGCGGTCCAGTAACCCAACAGTCGTTAAGAGTGATAATCCTATAATCACCCCAATCCTTAATGGGCTGTTTCGCTCTGAAGTGTCTCAGGCTACAGTGTGTACAGCGTCTCCCTCTGCCTTAACGAGGTTATGTAGATTTATGCAAATTACGCCTAATCCCTGGAACGGCAGTCGGGTTGGCCAGGGTTTTTTTGTGAGCAGCCGTCACTGCTCTGAGGGTGGCAGAGAAGTCAAGGTGAATTGAGAGAGGATGTGTGAGGGAGACAAAAAGAGCTCAAGAGAGAGGGACTTGATGAATGGGGGTGCGAGTGAAAAGGGCAGCTGCCACCAGATAAAGCAGTGACGAATAGAGCTACAGGCGACGAGCTGAAAAGAGAGAACAAAATACTGATGTCTCACATGGCTTTGTTTGACCTTTGCACTCCATCAACTTTGGATCTCAGAAGAGATGAGGCGATAAACAGGCACTCCCACTTTAACTCATTGAGCGCTACAAACTAAAGGCTGGCCCATGCTTCTGCGTCTACGCACAGTCGTGTTGACACGCTCGTTTCAATTCATGGTTCAAAAAGGCTTGCGTGTGTTGCAAAGCAATTCACCGCCAGGTGGAGTAACGTTTTTTGTCGACTTCGACCTAGTGAGTCACGTCTTTGTGTGTGGAAGTCGTTGGTTTGTTTATTTATTTATCATAGACCGTTTTGCCCCGTGCATCGCCACTGTTGCTTTTCATCACAGACACATTTGTCCCGTATTTTCCTCCACAACTTTGGACACCCCTCGACCAGCAAACCGACGTTTGTGGAGATCTCCCTCCATGAATCGGAGGCCATCCGAGCGTCCTTATAGTCTGCCAATGACGGCTTGTATAAGTGGTCATATTTACGGATGTCTTCCAACAAAAGCTCTTCAATCTGATATATTCTCTCGTAAAATCTTCGTTTTAATAATTGCGGAATTATGCTATGAAACCGGAAATGAGAGACTCCGTAAAGGATGTAGTTAGCTGACCAATCGCAGCCTTGCGGGGTGCAGGAGGCTTGCGTAGCTTTTGACGCTAGTCTAGAAAAATGGGTCGACGCACGCAAGGAGGTGTGAAAAGGCACGCAAGGAACACGCAAAGGGGTCTTGCGTCTGCTTTTCCTCGAGTCTCTCTGCAAACGCAGAAGCATAAACTAGGCTTAAAATGTCAATCACCTCACACGTGACAATGATAAATTGCTTTTGACGCAATATTTCCAAACTGTCTAGACAGAAGCATATTAATATTATATTATTATTTGTGATACTTGACATTAGATTCTTGCAGAACTATAGTAAACTGCTGATTTTGACACAGAGACACTGGCTACTGAATTATTACTTTAAAAGAGGTTGGGGTATCAAGATTAGCAGAGGCAGCAAGGGATGGACAAAATGCCTGAAAAAGCTGTAGTCCAAAACAACAAGTAGGAAAACATAAAATTCCCAGCCAATGAGAAGACTGATGATGTGGGGGGGATACAACTTTTACACTACTTAAGTGAGTGTCATCAGTGGAGAAAATAGATTGCGGGTTCATCTCCCTCTCAATCAGCTCTGACTTTTAAGCTTTTTCTGTTGTTTTTTTAATGGAAAGCCCACACTTGTAACCAAACAGCATATGTATACCACCAGCTCTCCCCTCTCAGCATCCCGTCAGCAGGAGCCATTCATTCTCATTTGAGATACAAAGGCGGTTATGGCCCCACAGCAAGGATCCGCTGGGCATTGAAGGGATGGAGAGGAGGAGGAAGACTGAGAGAAAACCGGTTGTCAAACAAGACAAAGAGCAGAACGGAGGAGTTAGAGAAGAGTGTTTACAAGCTCCGAGAGTTTTACAAGTGTGTGTGTGTGTGCTCGCTCACCTCTCGCGTGTTCTTTTGTGTGCCCGCTTGGTAGCGTGTGGGTGTATGTGTGTGAACGGGAGACAGAAGAAGGTGGGAAAAGAGATTGAAAGAGGGAGAGAGAGAGATATTTCACACAG
The DNA here is from genome assembly GCF_964276395.1 of Gasterosteus aculeatus. Classification (NCBI taxonomy): domain Eukaryota; kingdom Metazoa; phylum Chordata; class Actinopteri; order Perciformes; family Gasterosteidae; genus Gasterosteus; species Gasterosteus aculeatus. The sequence goes on along the minus strand of NC_135708.1, from coordinate 7,712,241 downwards.
ATAAAGTGCAATCATGAGGCACTGACTCACTCCTGACCTCAGCAGCCGTGCAGCACTGCTGTGTTCACACCCGCAGAGTACAACAGATGGAGCGGAGAAATGAAGCTCAGCCCCGGAGAAGACCCTTCATACTGTATTTACTCTACCCTGACTCGTTATAGTAACTTAAGGAGCCTTTATATTACAAGCAACACCTTTGCATTCTTATAGTATAAAAGTCCAATCAGACAAATCCAACGTGCAAGCCTGCAGATGGAACCCTCCCATGTTTCCTCGTGGCCTAATTTGTGTGTGATCGTGATCGACCTATTGAGCACCTCTGTTACAGATCAACCCCAGAGGTTAAGCATTGTTTTTTTCCCATTTGATTGGTGTTTAATACATAAGCTCTGTGGTAAACACAAAGGTATAATACTTGCAGTTATGTTCAGAAAGATAATCTTCATGAACAAACTTATCTGATCTTTGAGGCGGGTATTCAATCAGAAGAAGCAAAAAGATATCATCAGGCCATAGACAAACTACACCACGGACACAATGGAACCTGTACGCACAACAACGATGTCCAGAGCTCAATAGTCTGTATGATGCAGGTTATTTGCCTCATGTAGCTACTGAATGGCCACTGCCCCTTTTTTAAGACACTAAAAAGCTTTGGAATTTACCAGAAGGATATTTACTGACGTCAAGATCTATTAAGTATTTGTTAACCACACCGTATTCAGGTATTTAACCGAAAACCTGCTTAAAGATGTATAAACTTTAGGAAAAGGGAACCAGAAGTGCAGAAATGCTGACTGCTGGGAACCCATCGTGTCACTCTGCTCATGTGTATAAGTTGCTCCACAAAACGAGGCCGATCAATTGAACAAATTGGTATTTGGAATATATATTAGATGCACTATCCCTTTAGCGACTGAGCTAACAACCCCTTCGGATATTGTGCATGTCTGATATTGTGCATGTTGTGAAGAAAAACACACTGACAATTGTCAGTATCTTGTATTACTCCATATAAAACATGCCTTCATCTCTCTATGGTTAGAGTTCAAAACTCCCGCCAGGTTCACTCGAACCAATATATCAGTTAATCTAAAACTGGAGCCACCCACAGCACTGTGTTCGGATTTGTCAAAATTAGTTGCACCAGTAGAAGCACTTGTACTTAATAATAATAATAATCTTACTTAACGTTAAACTCAAAACAATTTAATAAACAAATAGTAAATACAAAGATTTAGTGTAAGCTTGAACTGCCGCCCTTAAATGCAAAATCCAGAGCCTTCATGGATGCGATTCCTCCCGTGATGTTTGATTACCCCTCGTTTACCTCACCGACAGGGTCACCAGTACTTCGTGTTGGTCAAGACAGATTGTCAGGTTCTGGACTAAATGTTCTCTTGGGGATCGCTATATCCAAACTAAAGACAGAATCATAGAATTGAATAACTTCAGTCATCATGTCCTCAAACTCAGAAGATCTTGTAGTTTATATTTAAGTCTGGGAACCAAGACCACGCTGCTGGAGTCATGAGGCGTAAAATGATTGGAGACTTCTATCTGTGGTAATCCAAGTTAAAACAGTTATGAGAGATGTCGATGGCACAAGTTGGTAATTGGAATAAATATTGAGTCATTTCCTAAACAAGCCTCAGCCAAGCAACCCATTTTGATTGTCTGATAACTGTATGTTACGGAGGAAAACGTCACCAAGTGCACCATTGTGGCTCACTGTTTTTTAATACATTTTGGACCGCAATGGAGCCCCATGGCACAGAAGAAGACATATTAGGCACACACAATAATTGTCAGTATCTTCTTGCATTATTCCATCCAAAACATGCCTTTAATACATCCTCATGTCTTTATAGCTAAAGTTTAAAACGGAAGCTAGCCACAGCATTGTGTTCGGATTTATCAGAATTAGCTGCATTAGTAGAAGCACTTGAACTTAAATAATTATGAACAATCAATCTACTAAACCTTAAACTCAAAACCCTTTCAAAATGATAGGAAATTACTTGGAGATTACTGACTGTGTATGTGTGTGTGCCAGGGTGCTTGGGAGTGGGAGTCAGTGGGGCCAGTTGCTATGGCGATGAAGGGTTGGTACTTCAGCTGTAGAGCGGTAACGGTGGCTTCTTTAAGGCTTGTAATTGGGCAAAGTCCTCTGAGGAGCGGCAAACTAGACAACACCACATGTCCCGAATGGGTTGCTATGACCTCATGCGGACGCTGTGTTCTAATCAACTGATATTGTGGGTATTATGTTTTATGTCTGATGAGTAAAACCTATTGTTCCCTGAAATGTGTCAAATTTTGGAGATGAAACAGAAGGCCCGGGCTGCAGTTGATTAGTCAAAAAAGAAAAAGTAGGACACCAATTGTGCTCAGAGAATGTTCCTGCTCTTACCTAAGGCTACCAAATGATGGGACGGCAAATGTTATTGATGTGGACATGCCTTGGTGCCGCTGGAAGGAATTGTGGGATGGTATTACCTTCTTAAAGATGATATGATAAAGTGCTTAAGATGTTGACAAGTATTTAGACAGCCACTTCCTTCCCGAATCATTTAACACAGTTTGTAACTTTTCCAGTTTGGAAAAAAAGACTACAACCTCTCTGTGGTTTGAGAAGACATGAAAAAAAAAAAGAGCAATAAGTGATCAACTATAAGTTCAACTATGAATGTTCTTTGCCAATAATCACTCATTATAATGTTTGCTGTCTCAATCTGTAATGGATTTCCTAAGGTCTTGTCATTTAAATAAGCAGTGCTCCTTATTGGTTTCACTCTAGTGGAAACATCGATTAGCTACATGTAAAAACACTTTTGACCCCCCCCCTGTCCAATAATCGTACATACATAGCTCTGCCCAGGCTGCTCTACCTGATAGACAAACCAAAGCAGTGGCTATCATCTGTTTTGGGCTACTCTAGAAACTGTACCATGCAAAAAAAGTAGAATTGTGACTAGGAACCACTGCTTCAGATCAACGAGTCCATGCTTCGACGTTGGAGACTGCAGCAAGGAGAATATTTCATAATACTTTTTTTTAAATTTAGTAGATGCAGCGTATAAAAGGATGCGCTTTTTGGGCCGCATTTAACGGTGGATATGAAAGGCTCATTCTGAGCTAAGGGAATCCATGCGATTCTTAGTTTACAGTGATTACACACTAATGAATACATAGATAAGAATATTTTATTATGCCATTCATCCTCCACATTCCCACATTATGAAAGATTATGAGCCTAATATGTATTATATTTGGCTCATAATTATAGAAGACCTTAACTCAGTGGTCCACAACCTTTTTTTGCTCACGGAACGTTTTCATGTCAGACAATATTTCGCGGACCGGTCGAGAAGGTCTGACGGAGGGGGGAGGGTAGTAGTCGCGCGCTCTGTGTTCGCTGGTGGGCAAAACTGCCGTGCACGGTAAGAGGACAATTGTAAACGTGAAGAAAAACGCCTGGTGACGCGTGGGGAGTATGTCAGAGGGACGAGCGCACATAATTAGAAGAAAATCCGGTCAATTTTCAAAATAAAACATTTTTCAGAAAAAAAAATATATATATATATAAGCTTTCTGTGGTGCGGTTCGGTACCAAACGGCCGGGTGGTTGGGGACCACTGCCTTAACTCACACTTTAAGCTAACGTTCCTCTGAAGGGAACACAGCAGGAAAGGTTTAAGTTTAACCTAATGTCTTCACAAGCAGTGTCGCAGGTAAGGGGCAAGTTAGCAGCTACTTGTGCTTGAGACAAACACTGGGCTGAAATTGATTTCAGGAGAAGTACACCTGTCCCTCTCGTGATAATGACTGCTAGACCATTTCATAAATAGAGTCTCCGGACTTGTTCATCTGACTGCAACAGGATTTGTCCCATGCCATTAACCCGCAACATCTGTGGTTCGATTTGGGACTTGCATGACCCATCACTCTCCCTCTAGATTATCGTGTTCAAAGAAGGTGAGAAATTCCCCCCAAAGATAAGGTTAAAAAGTTTTGGTGATGTGGACCAGTGGGGGTCAAGGAACTGTCTCCATGGCTTTGGGGCCACTGGCAGATCTCTATCTGGCTGGAGTTAAACCATCCCAATTAATAGAAGAAAGCCAGATTGTCTCCATTATGTCTAAAACCACGAAACAGCTGTTAGTGTGCCCTGACTCCTCCACCACGATCGCTATAGTTCATGGCGGCCACGTTCCAATCTGTTTACCTTTGCGGAGTGATCTGCGTTCGTCTGGATGGAAAATAAACAGTGCAGGTTTAATGTCAATTGGCCTAGCTCCAACATCATATATTCAACATGTTATTTTTAGCACCTTTAGCACTTCTTCTTTAAGGGGGGACCGCATGGTTTGGTGGTAATGGTAAATGGACTGTACTTGTATAGCGCTTTTCTAGTCTTCTGACCACTCAAAGCGCTTTAACACTACATGACATCATTAACCCAATCATACACTGATGACAGGGGAACCATACACAGTGACACCTGTCATCAGTAACATTCACACACTGTAGTCACAGGAGCAATGTTGGGTTAAGTGTCGACATGCGGGTTAGCAGGGCCTGGGATCGAACCGACAACTCTCTGATTGGAGGACGACCGTGCTCCCCACTCACCTACAGTGGATGGCAGACAGCCGCTTATTATAGGCGGTGAGAAAGAGGCTCCTCGAAAGATTAATATCAGCCCCCCGCAAGGGGAGCAGTTGACATTTAGGTTCCTTAAACACCATATTTAAATCTAGAAATGTATTTCAGCTCAAATGTCAAAACTCCAATTGGCAAAACGTTAACAATACACCAACACCTCCTCACACCACAGCAATTACCATCCTCTTCCTCTTTACCAGGCCTGGGGTGTAGTTCTGCAGGGAAGCGCACCTTGAGGCAGGTGCGGCACGTTAAAGTCTGGTCACACATTCAGAGATGGAAAAATCCAAATCTGAACTATTTGCTTTAAAGGATAACACCGCCGCCGGGAAAATGAAGAATGAAGCTTGTGGATTCTTATATACATAAGGAGCTTCAAAAAGGGGTCTATAAAATATTTAGTAGCTTGTAGATTTTTCTGGTTTGTAGCATAAAACTTAAATTGATAGGAGGATAATAGTTGGATGTCTGAAAAAGCATGTGAATGTCAGAAAAGGTTTATTGAGGTTTCCAATAGTTTCTAATCCAGATATGAGACCTAGTTGCCGAAAGCACCATAGTGTTCTTTTTTGCTGATTGCTCTTGCCAGAAAAGACGACACGTTCACGCATGAGAGGAGGTTCAGAAACAAAAGTAATCAGAATGTTTTTTCTGTTATTTATGTGGAGATTTTGTACTGGATTGTAATGCACGTACACACTTGTCTCACACTCCTGAATGAAGGCAGCCGCAGGGTGCCGGTCCACAAATACTACCGTCAGAGCGTTTCAAATCTTATGTTTCTATACGTTTTGATTGGAAAATCTGTGTGGTGGGAAGTAAACCCCTCGGACGTCAAGTCGAATGAAACTGATTTCAGCAATAATTTCAGCTGGTTTCTATTGCACATTTTCTAACCGTAGCTGCGGTGATTGCGCCATGACTAATAAAAGGTAATTCTGGAAACAAAATGCCAAGCCTAAATATATAGTATTATAAGGCTGTTTTGTACGCAATAAATTAATTGATTCATAACGTTGTCAAACATAAATTATCTCACTGAAGGGAAGAAAACAATGATCTTACTCAGACTGTCGAATTTCCTGATGATGGTGTCCAAGAAGGTGTTCTGCGGAGCCACGTGGCCCCTCCGGACCGGCATTTTCGGAGCGTCTGCCCCACCACCCCCCGAGAGTTTGAAGGAGTTTTAACTGTATTTGCAGCGAGGCTGTGTCCTTCACTACCCGCAGCACGAAGCTCACTGCGCTCCCTGTGCGTGGATACGTGACGCGGACAGGATGGTGGCGGTAATCCGGCGGGTCAAAGTTTTCCCAAGTTGTCGCAATACGGCGGAGGCAGTGCGCAGAGTTCTGGGAACGAGGATCGCTGTGTACGCACGTTGAATCCGGGCCGTTTCCAGCCCCTACTTTCTAAGGTTGAAGAGAGCCGCGTCCTTTTCTGTACCCCCTCCCCCTCCCGAGGGGTAGGGCTGCCAGTCAGGTGATGTTTCCACCCGCGGTCTCACACAGAAGACCTGTCATCCTGCACTACAACGCGCTCCTGAGACGCGACAGACATTGTTCGAGAGATGGAGGCCGGGGAGGGGGTTTGTTTCTCCTCGCACTTCCTCTTCTAAAATGTCAGCATTTATGTTTGGAAAGACGGAACACAGTGGCGATCAGATGAGAACAGCGGATCTGTTCTTTGAGGTGTTCTGTGTCTTGTCCTCCTCCTGTCCGCTGTGCGCTCTGCCGGATGACTCCAGCTATGCAGCGCCTCTGTTAACCCTTCGCTCATCCGGAGCTCCTTACTTCTGAAGGATGATGGGAAAGTTGATGAGCACCTCAGCTGCCCAAATGTCACACCAGGAGACCATAGTTAGAAGTAGACCTACTCTCGAGTCCCGTGGACCAACTGATCCCAAGATGAATAATAAATGTTATTACAAACGATTTGTTTGTTGAGAACTGACGACGTGAAACGGACGCCCAACGACGGTTGGAGCATCTGTGATAGTATCAGATAAAAAGCTACACCTCCTAAGATGCTGCTGAAGCTCGGTAACGCTCGGCGGTACGTCACACCACCGGGGTTCCCCACTTCCGTTAAGCATGAAGGGGACGGGGTGATGCCTTCACTACCTCCTCGGATGTTATAATTTAAGCTGGAGTACACGGACGGTAGGATACTTTACTGTAACGTCGCACTGGAAATGGCTGAGATTGAAAGAATTACATGTAAAACACAGTCTGACAAATTAGCTAAAAATGCGGACTTTAATGCTCATCGTAATCTTCTTTACTCCCGCTACACATTTTCACACATATATATGTGTGAAAATGTATTGAATAAATACAAACATGCTGGAAGAGGTTAGTACACAATGAATGAAATCAGGGAAACAATTTTCTAGATTACAAATCAATCAAAGGGTTTCTGTGATGAATAAAACAAAACGTGCTACAGGCAGGTTTTCTTTTTCCGACAGCAAATGAACACAGCAGAAATTTCCCCTTTAAATTCCAAATAACCTAGGATTTTTGTTGATGTTTATGTCCATCTGAGAGCTGTAGTTTGCTTTGGCTCAGTAACATTTCATTCTTTTCAGTTCAGTCAGATGCCCAAAGCAGCAGGAATGCTAAAAATGCCCTGCATCTGGCTGCATTCATTTGTTCAGTGCTTTAATGATGAATTGCAGCCTTGCAGCCGGACGAGGTCAGAGGAGCCATCTATTAAAAAGTGACAATTCTGGTATAAATGAATAAAATGGATCAGTCCCTGCTCTTGCTACATCCAGCAGTGTTTACTGCAGCAGCTGAGAGAGCAGGAGGAGTCAGGCTTTCTTTCTCAACTCCCTTATTTAGTCAGGAACAGAGAGGGGAGGATGGAGGAGACAGGAGGGGAAGGAGGAAAATAAAGATTGGATTTGCACACACACAGACAAAGAGAGAGAATGAGAGAGAGTTTGATAAAGCTGCTTTAAATTAAATTGACTGAACAGCCAAACTGTTTAAACAATTAAAAATATATAATTTTATATCAGACGCAGAGTGTTTCCAGGGAAACACAGGTATAAATATTCACAACGGTCGTTATTCTTTGCACAAATAAATCATAGACACTGCCCACACAATCCCTTTTTGGAAACTTTTTTCCAAATCTATTAGTATTATTGTCTGGTTTGCATTTTCTTCTGCTTGGAGTTTAAAAACGTTCTACGTTTGTGTAGAATTCAGACTGAAACAATTAAAACTTAGATTTAAATAGTCTGGGAAACAGGGAAGGCTGCCACATTCTGATGGTTGGTTATTCAGAGAGAGAGAAAAACGATTCTTAAATAGACAAAAAGCCAACAGTGTTCTCCAAATGTAGAAAACCGTTTATTGAGCAACTGCGATATGTTAAGAATATATAACCAGTTTCATGGTAAACTCCCACTTAAAGAAGACTTCTGTCACATTCTCTTAAAACATATACATATGAAACATATTTAAATGCATAATAAGTCACAGGTCCTTTAATATTACTATAAATACACAGTAGAAAAAGGCTGTACAGGTTTCAGAATGAAGATCTGGAGGAGCGTCATGTGATGATGCAGCACCACAGCAATCTCATTTGTCCTCTCATCCTTCCACGTGCCTTTCAGTGGGGAAATCTCACTGGACTTAGCTTTTACACCTGCCTTGCTTACACTTTCACACTCTCACACACACACAGGTCACACACACACACACACACACACACACACACATACTCGACACACTCGCTTAGCGTCTGGAAAGGTCACCTCCTGTGAAGACAAATAGTTGACATATGTAATCCATGCCAATTTGTGGCTGTAATGAGTGTGTGTCAGTCAGAGAGTATCAGATGAGAAATTCTGTACTTGCGGTAACAAGTGTGTGTGTGTGCGTGTGCATGTATGTGTGTGTGTGAGTGCGTGAGCGAGATCATAGATCGATCGCCTGGAATACCAAATCCGTCAGACGTGACGTCTATGGGAGTGTAGTGCTGGGAGGGGGAATGGGAGCAGCTGGAGGGGGGGAATGCTCTGAGTCGTATGTGGCTACATCCAATTAACTAACCCAATCAGCCATGTTGATGAATGGATTAGCACATAATTGCTTGAGAGGTGGGATACTTGATTGAATTATTCATGGTGGGCAAAGGCGAACCTATGTCTGGCTTGCATTAGCAAAGTGTGTGTGTGGGTCAGCCACAGCGGTAATGGAAAGTGACTGGGAAATTGTACTGGTGAACAGCCAGCACAAGCTGTGGAATGCACACAGCTTGTCATCAAAGCAAAGAGTAAAGCTGTCAAAATGAAATAAATACTAAAGTTTTATAGGTTGTGTAGGGTTTTATAATACGGGTAGATAAAATCCAGCATTCTGATTGGTTGAGAGTGAGTCACAAGGGGGGCATTATTTAAGCAATAAGGTACGAAAGCTCAATAATGTACACACCCTGTGACTCATTCAACCAATCAGAATGCTGGATTTCATCTACCCGTATTATAATGAGTAATAATGTACAGTTGCTGTTCACATTGACCCGAGCATTCCATATCCATGTGCAATCACAGTAACCGGTTAGATTTTGCGCGGCCGTTAGTTGACATTTTAACTTTTGGCTCGGACTATTGAAATGAGATACACAATGTTTGGTGGCTACAACTATTTTGTGCTGAAAGGCAGCTATTTACGTACTATTTACAATTTTGCTGGTAACCGTATTATAAAAGCAATAAGGTACTTGAGGCAGTACTTTATCTTCAATAATGTAACAGTTCGTGGGTTGCCGTGAACTGTTACATTATTGGACGCAGCGGTTTGATGATCAGGGGGGTGCGGTTAATGCTGGAAGCAGGTAAAGCTTGTGGATCACACTGACCGAAGACCAAAGGTACTTCAGCCCCTCTGAACACCTGCTGATTTCGCTGTGGCCCAGGTGGCAACCTCCACAAATTCCATGAGTAAAACAATTTCAGTTTGGGAAAACCCAGAAACATAAGAAAAAGAAACAGATTAAAGGTGATTTGTTGAGTGCCGTTTATGCCATTTCTGAGATTTGGTCATGTTCCATTGCAAATTAACATATTATATTACCACCATATTATATTTTAAAAATGAAGGCAAACTTTACTCTAAGCTTATTGCCGGAGAATATTTTTGTGGCTCATTAAACATGAGCCTGCTGGGAGCTTAAGATATGTAAACATGCAAACATTTTTTACATGTATTCAAACTGTGGGTTCTCGCTCTGACGTGAGAAATGAGCATGCAATTCCCCCCACAATCCACCTCACCTTGGCAGCTGGTGCACTCACAGCTGTGGATGACAGGCAGGACGACCGGCTCGCTCTCCCCGCTCTCACACTGCAGGCTGAGGAAACGCACTGGGTTGTCCGGGTCCAAACGGTAACTGCAGCACTCACACACTGACTGCAGGTAGGGCTCCTGCGGAGGAGAAGGAGAGGATGAGAGGGAGGACAAGGGGTGAGAGGAGAGCCATAAAGATAAGGTCAAAGGAGCCAATTTGGACAGAAGAAAAGGTAGGAAGGTGGAATGAGTGGAGGAAATATCAAGCAGAAATATTTATATAGAATATATAAAATTAGGGGGTTGGGAAATCAAGAGAGATGGGGAAAAAAGGTGATAAAGGAGATTTAAGTGCTGTCAGAATTAATATAGGAGGAGAAATACATTTTCTATATTAATATAGAATATTAATATATTGAGGTGTGTAGCCCCACAAACTGATGAAGCATTGGAGAGTTCTCATCCAAAAACCATGCAGCTCCAGAGGGCTTTATTTAGCCTCTTTTAGCTAATTGCTTTGATAAACTGGGCTCTCATAATTCTCTTTACAGCCAGCTGTCTTAAGCCACTGATCTTTCGATGAGCTCACCGTACGCCAATCCCCAAACGGCAGACAGACGTAGTGAGTTGCTGCTAAAACACAGCGGAGCAATTACAGCGGCCAAAGTTCCAGGTGTTTTTTTATCAGCAGTTGTTTTTGAGAGAGGGAATGTGGCGGCCAGGAACGCGCCTACGTGAGAATTCAAACAGCGAGCTTAAAGATGCTTCAAACGCTTCATACAGCAGCGCCGACCTGCAGAGACGGGAACCGTGGACCTATTTTGAAACAAAGCTATTGATTTCTAAACCTTTAAGCTCTTTGTTTATACGTCCATTTGGTGATCTTAAATGATAAGCTAACAGTACTAGTTTGGCTTCTTTTTTTCCTCTAGTTCTTGAAATACAAAAACACAGCCTTGTTGTGTTGCACGATGGAAGATAGCTTCTTGAAAGTCTTCCTTGTGTGTCCAGTTAGTGAAGGCGAAGACCCACAGATTGAAGAGTTCAAAGGGTGGTGGTGATAGATAATAGGAAGAGAAGGAGGAGAAGGATGACCCCTCTGACCTCTCAGTAAAGTAGTTATTAGTGCTTCATAAACTTTCAAAAGTCTGCTGTGTGTGTGTGGATGTGAATCCCGTGAGAGGAAACGTCTCTGAGCCTTCTGTGTCCCACTGGTTACCGTCCCCTTGTTTCCACAGTAACAGGAGGTACTGACAAATTTGGCTGAGCTGATGTTTATTTGTACTAATTTGAGGAACAAAGTCACCATAGTGATAAGGGGATGAGCTCTCCCTCTCAGAAGGCAGAAAAGGTGGATATATAATAATCACTTAAGCTGTTAGCTGTACACTGCTGGTGTCTTGAAATCTATTCTGAAGACGTGGGATTACAGAGGGTGTGACCAGCCGCGTGAGGCTGCGTGTCTGACTTCTTTTTGTTTTGCAAAAACACTTTCAACAGAAATTGTAAAACAGATGGAGCATTTGGCTGCCCAGCGACTGCATACTGTGAGAAATGTTATCATGGTTAGTGACTGTTAGGATTCTGAGAGAATTGCAGCTTTTTGTAAATCCCTAATATATTGCAGACATTTCTAAGTGGCTGATACGGTTCTACTCAATTTAACAGAATTACTGTAACTGTTCAGCCCTGATTAGCAATTTGCAAAACAATTATAACTGACAGATTTTTTTCTGCTACAATTCTGGTCCCATTAAATTTACTTTGCTGTCCTTCTAATCCTTATTGTACTACCAGCTGTCACTCATGTTGAAGTCAAAGATTGCCTGTGATAATGATACATTCACAGATGATACGTCTGTTGGCTTGTGTGTGTGTGTGTTTGGCGCACCTCCAGGATGACATTGGTGCTGGACAGACAGCGTCCCCTGCAGGAGCTGACCTCCACGTTGTCAAGCCGACAGTCTCCCTTGGTGATGTTCTTGACCTGCACGTAGCGCCGACACTCTGGCACGGGCTCATCTGGCAAAATAAACGAGAGCAGGGAGGAAAAGAGAAAACAGTAGATTGAAAGGGGTAAACAGATGAAATAGAAGTTGTTGAGTTTTTTGCAGAGGAGGAAAAAGATGATAGAGATGAAAGAGACAGAGGAAGAGAGCTCCTACAGGGCACAGTGACATTGTCATGCTCCTCTGCATGTGACTATTCCCCCTCTGGGAGAGAGATTAAAGCCCAATGTAGGTTAAGTAACGTAATCTCTCACTAATTGGGCTCTGCAGCACTTGGTTTTTAGCCTCCTTTAAAGTATAGGACACTCTAATCAAAGTGGTTTGAAAGTCACAACGTAGAATTCCATCATTGTGAGTCGATTTGAGATTTGCACGTTTTACAACAAGTCGTGTTCAAGTACTCTATTTGTTTTAAATTACCGTGGATGAAAAATTGTTATATGGAAACTAAAACAAAAATGTCTCAATTTTACTAGATCATGTGTCCTCCTGCAATCTGTAGGCAGCACTAACCTGGAAATGGCTTCCTACAGACTGGACAGCAGTTACCTGGCTCCTCCACCTTCACCTCCGCCTGCAGGAGGGATGACAGGATGTAATGTTAATGTTCTTTTCATGGGTCTCCATGTGTATTACAAAAATAATTCTCTGCAACCTGTTTAACATTAACAACTAATTTATTGAACAAAACAACTCAGGTCACTTCACAGCCGACCTGAGTGATCAAACAAAATATTCGCCAACACAGATGTAGAAAAACACATAAAAACCTACGTCCCTACCTTCCAACGGTACTCGCAGGAGTTCATAACACCCAGTCAAAAAATGTCAAGCAAAGAATGAACATAATGCTTATTGTGTCAGTTATCAGATAAAAACAGAGGAAATAGTGTGTCATCACCAAACCAAGCAACATTGTCAGTGGTGCTACATATGTCAACATGCCAAAATGGAAACTCTAAAGAAGCCAGAGACAGATGACAAGAATGAACTCCACTATATATATATATATATAGTCTATGAAGTCCTGCTTTGGATTGAGTTTCAAAACCCTGTAATATAGAGCATGGTAACTATTTTAATGTTAACGTAAACATTGAAACAAAGAAAGGTTGTTGGGAAAGTCATTAGTTTTGGTCTTAACCCATATCGACACCCACATTCAGTCCAGCACCACTTCTGCTGCAACTCTGCTGTCCCGTTCCATCGGCTCCTCCACAGTCGAGGGACGCAGCCCTCCAGGATTTGGAGTACACACTACCAGTATAAATGTTATATTATAATATATAACATCACATCTTAGTTTATGAAATCACTTACGCTACGTGACGTTTGTAACCGATGTTGTGTTTTTAAATCTTAGTTATAACGTTAACCCTCCCCTCCTCCATATAGCCCCTGACCCAGACTGTCCCCTCACCTGAACCCCCCCGCGCCCACGTACTACTTCTTATGAACATCAATGTACCAACACACATTTATAACAGCTCATGTTAGCGGGGGGCGCTGCGCTGTTAATGGCAGCTTGTCTGTAGTTATTAGTGAAAAGTCACTTCAATTACTTAACTTTCACACTTTAGAGATTGACGCTGTGAGGGTGTTATACATAGTTTATGCTTCATATTATGAACAGAAATGGATTAAAGTGAGCTCAAGTAAACAGAACCTGAAATATCACTAAGTCAGAAACGTTACAGAATAAATACACAGAAGAAGAAACTGAACTTGCTTTGCTCCTTCTGTTTTGTGCTGTGATTATAAACTAACTCAGAAGTCTTAAACAGGGGGTCCGCAGAGGTACTGCAGGGGGCGTCGGGAAACTTTTGGTTGATAATATAATAAAAAAAATTGTCTTTAAATACACATTAACTTGAATCTAACATATTGTAGCGAACTGATAAATTGATGGAGAAGACGTGATCTTTCAGTCTACAGCACACACATTCAGCTTCCCACAGCAGCTCTCACGCTGGGCACCGGTTCACTCACAGCACCTTTCATGCAAATACGACCGCACAGGCACCAGCCAATCAGCCAATCAGATTGCGTTTCTGCCCACGTCTAAAGAGTGCGATGCTCAAAAATAAAAGATGGTGGACCAAACTCCGTAGAATAGGGGGTCCTTGCTCCATCTCACCATCAGTTTGGGGGTCCTTGGCTTGAAAAACGGATTAGGGTTAGACCACTGAACTAACTTTACGTTTACATTCAGCTGCTGTAGGTTGGACATATTCTGTAATATCTTAAGGTTACAGTTAAAATAGCTTATGCAAGAAAAAAATAAAGAGTCTGTGCATACAAGTTAATAAATGTGTTTACCCTTTTTATTGACAACATTGATATGTTGGGGTTTTAAGTAGAAGTGAATGTCTAGTCATAGAATTTGTAGTACGTGTAATGATGTTTAGTGATAGAATTGTAGTTTGTGTGATGTTAGATTAGTTATTACATTAACATGTTAGATGAAGTGAATACAATGTGAATCAAACACAGTTTATAGTCTTTTAAATCGTAGAAACACTCTACACATTTACATTCTGTTACAATGTGATGTTAAAACCTGGGGACGAATGCCAATTGCCGTTCTTTATGGATTTCTTCCAATTTTTTCCCCAAAGAGGGTTTTTTGGGAGTTTTTTCTCCTGTCAGGTAATAAATGAACAACTTAATGCGAGGCAGCCGACTGAGGCAAATGTCTTGAGAATTGAACCACATGAACTGTCTTAGATCTTATGGTGAAGGGTGATGAACGGGGATCATTAATGATGGGTTGTTGTAATTAAAGTGTACTAGTTATAAGATGAAGACTTAAACGATGTATGCTTTGTTAAATTCACTCATACTCATTCACTCATATGCCCCAACTCATACAGTTGGGGCATAAAGCCAACTGTATCTACATTGAGTGCATTGGGATGTGAGGGACAGATAGGACAGAGAGGTTTCAGGTTACAGCTGCAGCTTCACACCTCGACGTGGAAGGGACAATGGAGGAGGTGACCCTTTGGAGAAGAGGCCAATGACATTCAAATGCACCAAGGAAGACACACCTCAAGAGTTTTCAAAGGACCATGGCGGGGGAAAGACTGTTAGATTTTCTCCTGCAGCCGCGTTGATAAGTCACGTTAGACTTGCTCAGAGGATTCTCTATTTCGCGAAATATTCCACTGTTCGCTTAGTATTTCACTTTGTAATTGTAATCCCTATTACGTTGTTTAGTCATTAAATACTTTTTGATTTTTGAATTTAAACGAATTGACTCATTCGTATCCTCGTTTCCAGCCGGAACAAGAACAAGGAGTGAGGCCTCCCTCGAGAGCCTTCCGAAACCCTTAACAGATAGAATCTCATCTTCCTTAACATTGCAATATCCAGAAAATGTTCTTCTCTCAGTCTGAAATATATCATGCTCCTAAATTAGATGAAGTAGGAAGATTATCTTCCCTATCCGTTTTTCGGGTTTTAAGGATTTTACTGTCAAGTGCAGCAGGTTGCTAGGCAACAGGAGAAGCAGAGGCTGCTGTCCCCCGTAGGCCAGACCGTCCCATTTCAGAGACCGCTCAGTTCAGACTATTGGGTTGTTCTATTCGGAGGACCCAGCCCAGGTCTACCGAGAAGGCTGGTGAAGGCTGGGGGCTACAAGGATAGCCTAGGCAATTGAGACACAGCTTATGACACATCAGTCCCTGCTGCTTTATATTCTAGCCAATTTAGAACTGATTTTGACCAGGGACATCATGGGTCCTTGAGAGCCAGCCGACAAACAAAAAACAGACGCAAGACACATGCACCAAAAATAGCATGGCAGCGCTGTAAGGACACAAAGGACATAGACAGGCGGAGCGAGACACAAGCAGTGTCCCCCGATGTCCCAGTCTGAGCTACGTTAGCATACAAAGTGTTTCTCTCTCACACACACATGCATGCACGCACGCACGCACACACACACACACACACACACTCAAACACAAACACACAAAGCCTCAAACTTAACCCAACCAGAGAATTTCTCTGATGCACTCACACGTTTCACCCCAAGGACTTTTTCTTCCACTCTTCACTGCAACGCCACCAGCCTCCCCTCAGCGACAGAGGCAGCCCACACACTCAAAAGGTTAGAGGTCGCAAAGAAGCCCGCTTTAAGTCCCATGAGTTAAGAAACTGTATCTGGGAGGTGGAAAACGTTTAATTTTCAGAGTCTTGGCATTTAATGGAAAGGGTGGTCAAGTATGTGTGTGGTAACGGAGGTCAGATCTGCTAATGTGTCCGGCACAGAAAAGAAGAAATAGGAGGAGTCAGCGGATGAGAGGGAAACAGCCTGATGGCTTTTATCAGCCGTTATGATAACGGGACCTTTGATCGGTTCCCTTGAAAAGAACCTCCCGGCAGAGCAGCAGAGGCATGTTGGGAGATTTCATTTTGTGCTCAACTGGAAGCTGAGTCATAAATAACAGAACACGCTGTCAGTAACCAATTCACATCGTGTCAGGAGAGGGAACACTGTGCATTGAATGACCTTTTTATACTGGCCCGGCATAAGAAGTGCTTTCACTCAGGCATAACTTCATTTTGCGCAGCCTTGGGGAGAAAAGAGAGTTGCACAAGTCAAGACTCCCCAGGGACATGCTGCACCAGCAGAGGGACCGGTGTGCACTGTGTGGAACACTCAGTCCACTGTTCACTTTCTGGTGCTCTCTGTGCAATCAGCCTCTTCCTTTAAACTTGTGGATGTCAGCAGGATTCATTTTTACCTACGGCCTTCATACATCTGCGGTGAGCTATAGGTTTAGTTTGCTCTGTCAAGGATGAGACGGTTGAATTCCTCCTGGGACTTTTCTCAAAGTCATCGCTAACGGGGAGGAAAGCCTTTACAGACTAAGGCATAGATCCATTAGTGGGTCACTTTCCATCTAGGGTTACTTCACCGATATGACAAAAACATAATGTTTCTCTTTGTCCTTTTTTAATGAGGGTCTTATTTAGAGGGCCAGTTCAGGCAAACGACACTAGGCCAATTCGAGGTAGAGCCTCACCCTAAAGTTTGGGAAAGCACTTTCTTGAAGACAACTGAAAAATGATGTTCATGTTAATGAGATAGAAATCAATGATAATTCATGCGTTCCACAATCAAGTTAAATTGATGCTGTCAGTCTAAAACCTGGCTCACTGTTAAGATTCCTGCAAGACCAATGACATCCTTATCAGCTGTAGTTATATAGTGGTGATTAGCACACGGTATACTGCTAAAATAATACAATAACTACAATATTAACGTGATGAGCAATACAGCATGCCAGCTTGGTCTTCTGAGCATGTTAGCATGCTGACGTTAGCATTTAGCTCAAAGCACTGCCGTACCTACATGCAGCCACACGATGCTGCTTGTGTGCTTGTTGACCCCTTTTCATGTGTAAGGGTTCATTTTCGTTGATTACCAATGACATATGACACAGTTGAAGCAGAGTACAGAAGACACACTGTAAAAGGATTTGGGAGGAAATACTTTAAGTCCACTGAGTAAAGCCTCAGTGTGATGATACAACTTATATTCAGTGTAACATTGTCAAGCCCTTCTGCTCTATTTCTACCATACGTGTGGTTTACATCTGCTTCAAAATGTATTCATATTTCATGTTTACAGAGAATACATCCGTAATTCAGGTCAGCATCTTAGGAGAGATGAGCAGCTGTTAACCACTCCTACAGTATATGGATGATTAAGAGTTATCCGATGAATGAAGGCAGTCCCTTAAAGGGGACATACTATAAACATTCATCCCACACATTGATGAGGGAGCAGAGCATTTACTCTCCTCCCAGTAATGTTTGTGACCAGAGCTGTGTGACCTGATGATGAAGCCCCTTTCCACCTCTCTATGAGAACCTTAACCTCTCACCTACCTGTAATTGGATGCAGTGAGAATAAATTAAATAAAATCAGGATGCCCACAAGTAGTCAGTAGTCTGTAAGGAAAATAGAAGTGACATTTTTTGACGCACGCTCTGTGGGAGGGAATTCCCCCCGTGCGCAGAGATCAGTGAACGTCGAAAAAAATGGACTTTCCTGGCGGGAGGTGGCAGAGGTTAGCTGGCTTATTAGCATTGAGATCTCGAACGGATCGTTGTGAGCAGAGCTGTTTTAGGCACGCTGAAATGGGTGACGTTAATAATTCTCCTGCTGGTATTTTGACCAAAGTATGTTTAAGACATTTCATTCAGACAACAAAGAACGATATCAACTTGTGGTGGTAGGGCATAATATGTCCCCCTTAAAGACTCTATTAGTATCATGACCCAATAATAGTAAATCATAATTCATATCAACTGATTAGAACTCATGGACATCACTCTTTACTGAAGAGTTGGAAGAATACAATCCTATTAGCAAAAAACTACTCCCACAAACACTTTCTGCAGAAGTATTTGTGGTTTGAAAGATACCCCCGTGCAACGACAGATGAGAAATCTCGGTGGAAAGCTGCTCTGTTCAGATGACTGTCAAAGTGAACTCAGAAGACAGTTACAGTTAGTTCATATGTCCACAAATAAATGTTAGTCGGTACCCGTTAATGTCTGATGATGGTTGTCACTGACATTAACGGGCATCAGTATTCCTCAGTTTTCCTTCAAACAGCCATGATACATGAGGTGCTCAGATAGGTAAACTAAGGAAGTATATTTGACAAATCACACATATCATCGGAGTCTGGCTTTAGGGCAGAGTTCCAATGCTTTGCACCGTACTACTGTCATATACTGTAAAACAGACATCTTCCTCCTAGAGTCATTCTACCTTCTTACTATTTCTAACATTTGTGGAATCCACATACCAACCTGTGAATAGAAAAAGAGTTGTGAGAGAACAGACATTCCCATTGAATGGCTGAATAATATATGTGAAGGAGGACGGTCAGAGAAGTGGCCATTTTTATTGGCACGGCAGCTGTTACTGGGTCTAACATGACGTGCAGCACAGCAGTGTTGCCTTCCTGTGTGTCAGCAGTAGTGTCACTGCTTAGTGCGACCAACTTCTAGCCCCACTTATGTACAGAGTCACTTTAGCAACACAACACACTCTCCATTTTGTTGTTGATGTTAAACTAATAGAATATTACAACCCTTTACTACTTTTAAATGAGGCCATGTTTCTGTGAGACGATTTTTGTCCGACTGAATTGTCTGCCATGGTTTCCATATAAGGACAGTACACGTAATGTGTTGTCTTGTCTCTTTTGTAACAAATGGCTTCATCTACTATTTAGGATAAACCAAATACTATACACCAATACTACTATAGAAGTCCAAACACCCAGTCAGACAGGTGTCAGTGTGTGAGTGTGTGTGAGTGTGTGTGTGTGTCTCACCTCATCACAGTGGAGTGGCGGACATCTTAACTGGCATAATTTTTTCCCGTTGACGCAACGACACGACTGACAGCCGTCCTCCCACTTTGCTCCCGCCTGGCTCAGTCACACACACACACACAATTTATTCACTCACTACACTTTGGCTGGTCACTGCTCAGGATCTATATCATTGGCTGCACCCTTAATAATTAAAGAAAACAGATGCCTGTTCGGTTTCTGTAATAATGGCACACTATACAGACTACATTATGTATTTTCTGTGTTTGCTATAGAAATCACCAACAACAGTACAAAGACACTGACTAGGGTGTGCAGTTGTGGCTCACACTGGGCCTAACAGCCACGAGGGAGTTGATTGGAAAAACATGGAGGGTCTTTAGAAGGACCTTCGTTATCCCCAGCAGACACAAAAACAGAGATAGAAACAGTGTGCTGAGGTAGAAATAAAGAAAGACAGACAGATGAAGGGATAAAAAGAAAGAAATCAGAGGGTGTGGATGAAAAGAAAAAGGATGGAGAAAGAGAGATTGAACACAAATCCAGTGATGAAAGCAGAAAAGGGGCCGTGAGAGATAAAGCTGAGGTGTGGGAGTCAAAAGAAAAGAGAATTAGAGAAGAAGAAGAGATTTAAAGACCCGAAGAATAAAGATGAAGGGGGGGATTTGAGCCTCTTGTCAGAATGTGAGTAATTCTTATAATCCTATAATATCCCCTCTTTTCATAAATAATTTCAGGCAGGCTTGCCTAGTTGAGGTTTTCTACAGCTCGTCCTGCATAATTGATGAAGGTGAGGCTGTAACGTGGCCTGCAGGGCATGTCATTCATCTTCTAATAGGCACCTCTTTATGAGAAAATAACACATTGAGAGTGATTGAGAGGGAACGTCAAGCTCTTGGTAAGGTTCACAGGCACTGCACAATGAGGCAGGGACAATGGGTACAGGCTGCAGTCAGATGGGCAGCAGATGTATGTTGATTTTGTATGCAAGCCATTGAGTGTATTTGTGTGTGTGTGTGTGTGTGTGTACCTCCCGCTGGATGCCCTGGTCATGGCAAGGACAGAGGGCGGCGATGACACAAACGCCCCCCGGGTTGCGGTAAAGCCCCTCCCGACACACACATCCCTCACTGGAGCGGCTGCAGTTGACAAGAGAGGAGGAGTAAATGTCCCAGCAGCTCCGCTCGCACAGCGTCAGCTCATCCAACGTGCTCCTCCCCCACTGCTCGCTGTCAGGACATGCTGCAGGAAGAGGAAGAGGCGGAGGGGAGGGGCGAAGGGATCAGAGACCATAGGAGAGGATAAAAAGAAACTGGTTGAATATAGGAATCTGCACGTTAAACAGTCAAATATGAAACATGAATAATAACAGTTGGATTTTCTGCTTTTCCTTGTCATACCTCTAACAGATTATTGGATGTCTATGGATTTTAGATGCTTTTCAATGCTACATTTAAACAGCGAGAATGCAGAAAGCACTAGGCATTATGATCGATAATAGGATGAAGTAAAAAAGCTCCTCCTCTTTCTTTTGTGTAATTTCCAATTGCCCATGCGGACAAATAAGTACAATATTCGCATGTGAGTGGCTGAGCTGCAGTTTATTCCCCACGAAAATCAACAAAATGTCCTCAGGTCCACTTTTGTCACTCACCACAGTCGGGGGCTGGGCAGGTCTTGGTGCGGTGCTCGGGGCCCTCGCACGGGGCCCCTCTGTACCGGCTGGGCTGCAGGATGACTCTGGTGGAGCTTTGTTGCCCCGTGCCACAGCTCGCTGAGCAGGTGGTCCACTGGGACCAGCTGGACCACTCGCAGTCCACTGGAGGGAGTGAGAAGAACATCATCACACTTAGCTCAGTGTTAGATTTCACAGTCAGCAGCAGTAAGCAGCACATGGAAAATCACACATATTATCCCCACGTTGCTTTTTATGACAGCCGTCTATTAACTGCACTTAAGTCTAGAAATGATGCTAAAATAGGCAAAAAACATTACGTAGACATACATGTTTTTTCATTCATGTGTAAACATTCTTGACAAAAAGACTCAAAGGCATATTTTGAGATTTGGATTGAGGAGTCCCTTTTAGAAAATATCAAAGGGAGAAAAAAGATGTCAGTTCTACTCTTAAAAAGGAGACAGAACTTGTGAAAAGGTTAAAAGACCCTTATATCCAGACTGACAGAATGTGTATTTATTTAGCACATATGCACTCTAGAAAAGTAGTACCAAATATGGGAAAAAAGTTCATGTCAGTAAGTTTTTCTATTTCAAAATCAAGCACAAACTGTGGACTATTTAACAAACACATAATATCTGCTCCTAACTACTCCTCAACGGTCACACTGCTCCCTACAACAGATGCCAGGATTACCAGGGAACCTGCAAACTCATGAGGGGTGAAAAGGGTGACACCATTTAGAGGGGGGCAATAAAGAACAAATCACGACAAATTCATGATACTTATTTTGGTTTAATAAAATCATTTTAATAATAAGAATTTTATTTTATTCATCTATTTAATTATATGTATGTTATGTTTGTACATTTTCACTGGTCTCTGTTGACTTTTGGATGTCAATCCTCTTCCACCTCCTCGATCCACCATCGCTGATTAGTACTTTACTTGCTACTTTCATGCATTGAAACCCTCTGCCACAACTTTCCGTGATGAGGCGCTGGGTGAGACTCATGTTAAAAAAAAACACATCCTTGATATCAAACTCCCCCATGAGCTGCTATTACCACAGGCACTTATTGTTTTCTGACCTACATTTAAGTTCTATTGAAAGCTGCGGGAGGCAACAATCAACAGTGTTTCTCCAATATCCAACATGGAGGTGTTGAGAAAAACACGATAAATATTTTTTTTAAATGTCAACTTCTATTCAGGAGGACCTTATCCAGAGCACAGGAAAACACGTTCAGGTCTCTCGGGAGGATGTGAGAGGTTGCACTTTGCGACACTTTGCTCTCATTCATCTTTCATCGTCCAAGATGATATACCATGTTTACCTAATGGAAACCCAGTAAGGGCCTTTGTGGGTTGATGTGACCGTCGCTCAGATATTTGAGCCAACTGTTGCAGCAGCTGTTACCAGCTATAGATAGGTTGACACATCCATCCGGGCCCTGACAGTTCCACCACAGAATAGATTTGTTGTTGCCGGTGCTTACGGGGGTCCAATAATGTGAGAAACATTCGTTTGAGTGAGAACAGCCGGTACGGAGCATCACTCACCATCACAGAGCTCTGAGGTGCAGTTGAACACTCCTCCTTGGCACACGCTGAAGAGAGGGGAATCACGGGAGGCAGGCTCAGATTATTGAACATTAATATTTCCAAGCAATCATCACGTCACATATGTAATCAGCAGCTGACATATTGAATGAGTATCAAACCCCCGGTGAGCAGGATGAGATGACTTACAGCAGATATCACAGTACCAAACTGGATTGGTGATGACTGTACATATCAAATTTAACTTGATATTCCACAGCACTTTCCAACGTTCACTCAAAGGATTTAAGTGGAATTTAAGTGGTAGTTGCGGTACATTTACCACAGAACAACAGTAGTGCTTGGGCCGAGCATCACATTCTCACTTCTACTATCAACTGAATACGAACGTCATAACTATTTATTTAGGCTTAGTATAGAGGCGATGCTTGAGTTAAACTAATATGTTGTTTTTACGTACCTTTGATGTGCTTTATGTAATAAAGGTACTGTGAATAAGTCAACGTGGACTGGTTTGACACAAAAGACAAACAAAGGTCTCCCAAATGAACGTCATGAGAACGTTTCTCGCTCTCCATACTACGCCCGCTGATCTGACATCGAACCACGAGGCCGCTGGGTTTACATTGGAGTTAGTTGATAGTTTTGTGCTAAGACAGATGCCGAAGCCTTGTTATTTAAAGAGCTGAGGAAGATAAAGCGTTGCTCTGGCTCAAATTCAAATTCAAACATCACAATCCATGAAGCCCTCAAACCAAGACCTAGATTATGAGATAAAGAGACAGACCCCATTGTACAGACACAAGTGTTACCACATTACCCTCTTGTAAAGTGATGAAAACCAAAGTCATGGGGAGACTGGGAGAATTAGATTAACAGCCATTGTCACCAATGAGCCGATTCAAGCAAAGAAACACAGTTTGAAGGACATAAGAGAGAAGAAGCACTAGTTCACCCACCTCAGGACAAATGTCTCAATGAAACATTTATAACAATATATAAATCAGTATGGTGCATTAGTCCACACGTTCAAGTTAACTTAACATAAATCCATAACCACTGAGTTTGGTGATGGACAACACTTATTTTAACATTGTGTTCCCTGCAGTAAGATGTTAATGGAGTCGGGTTTAATGTTGGTTTCTCTCCTCCCTACAACAAACTTTTGATCTTGATGTTTTGCTATATTTGAAGCTGAGGCAAAACACAAATGGCCTCACGGTGTGAATCATAAAGATGAACACAGTTTGATATTGTTTACAGCCAGAATATGTTGCACTGATTAGATATCAACAAGACTTGTTTCAATTGTGTTTTAATTATTTTGTTACAATTTGTATGCAATCTAAATTAAACATGTCCTTAAAATATTTGACTAGACGGTGAAGGCTCAGTCCCTGAAGACCCTGAAGGACCCTCTTCCATATCATCCAGAGGGTACAGGCTTTGCACTGGGACACTCAAAGCTAGGCCATGATTCTACAAACCTGCTAGTTTATAAAATGGTTAAATCGGTAAATGAATGAATGCGCCGTATTACCATGTGTTGCACAAGTGCTGAACGGCCGTTCCAGGTGGCAGCCAAGTTTCTGTCATCTCCTCAGTGCTTATATTCCAGAGCAGGTGACCCGGCGGCAGAGAAAGCGGTGAACAGGGACAGTCGGCGTGGGGCCGACAGGAGCCTTCATACAACACCTACAGTGTGAGACCAGAACGCATCACATCTTAACAGGGTTAAATTAAATACCGTCGCTTATTACAGCTCTATGTGTCCAGACCTGTCCAGGAGAGCAGCTGCACCCTGGGGTGCAAGGTCCAGGTAAACACTGAGTGTGTGGCCACAGGTCCTCACAGGTATACGGACAGGAACCTGAACAGTCATTAAACACCTGCCCGCTAGGGCACTCTGCAACACACAGACAAATAAACACACAGTGAATTACATTGTGTGTCATATTGTATTTTAATATGCAGACGTGCAGCGATTCTCCTCTCTGCACAAGCTCCAGACCATGCCTTCTTCATAGAATGTCTCAGCCACAACTGAGGTCACACCTATGATTGCATAATGCTGCGACTAAACTAACTTAAAATACCACTCATTAAGGTCCGTATAAGTTGCTTGGCAACAAATCAATTATAAGAGAATTCAGGAATTTAACTATTTGGTAGAAATATATTCAGTGTGTGTGTGTTTACCCGGCAGGCAGCTGTTGGTGTTGCACACTGTGTGCTGTTCAACTGGTCCAACACAGGCCGCCCCACCGGGCTCTGGCTCTCTGAGGACCGTCTTGTTACGTACAGTCAACCCGCCGCCACAGGTGGCGCTGCACTCGGTCCACGAGGACCACTCATTCAACAAACATCCCGCTGGAGAGAGGGAGAGAGAGGTAGGACACAGATGGAGAACTGATGACACAGATAGCTTACATGTGCCCTTTCAACACTGAGTTGAATTCGTGTGGGTACAAACCTGGACATGATGGCAGATCGCAGCTCTCCCTCTGCGTGGTGTCAGCACAGGAAGGGCTGCCCTCCGTGTCCTGGCAAAGACGTGTCCTTGTCATCTGGCCGTGTCCACAGGAGGCTGAGCAGGAGCTCCATGGGCTCCAGGGCTCATAAACCGGGCACTGAAGCTTGGTGCACGCCAAAGTGCCGTTCTCACACACACTGCAGATGAAGGGGTGTTTGGAGAGTTGAAATAAAGACTCTAAAGGATTTTTAAGTCTAATATTCTGCTCTTAATGTGAGACATTGTCTCTTTATATTACATCTAAAAATAAAATTGACACATAGCTGTTCCCACCAGGTGTTACAGTCAATAGAAATCTCCTCTTTAGGGTCGAACTCCAGCGTGCCGTTGCCTGATGGGATACCACAGCGACACTCTGTCACTGGCACGCAGAGGCCGTCCTGCAGCAACTGTCCCTTCGGACACCGACAACCTGAGAAATGGAGAATGTGAAAAATGGAGAAAGATGTCTGATCCAGCCAGCTAAATATTCCCCAATAAGCTACTGTTACTGTTAGAAGACAAAGATTACCTGAGTGACATGCTCCCTGCAGACACTGCACATGCTCCCATAAGTCCGTGCAGCTACGAGGACATTGATTGGCACAGCTCTCTTGGTAAGTCCGCCCCCTATCCTCACAGCGCTCACCTGCAAGTCACAAAAATATATATCCGTCTGACTTTTCGTCAATTATGAGAGAAGCAAGTACAAAAAGAGGTGACCTTTTAGCACGTTTTGTCATAGTTACAGAGGGATTGGAAAGATTTGATTGGCATGAAAAAAGGGACAAAGGATCTGAGCCCACAACATCCTCTTTATGAGCGTGTTTGGGATGGCATGTAACGTAGATTCGAACTCTAGTGAGTTGGAGAAGCTATTGTTGAGTTGAGTTGCAGACCGAGCCCCTCTCTGGCTGGGAGGTAGGTTTAGGTGAGTCTCTCAGGCTGGAGGCGGAGATTTTAATGCACCAGGTGGAGAGGATCTGGCGATCAGGGGGGTTGGAGTCACTCACTCACAGGACAGTGAAGAGCGAGCAGTGTGAGAAAGCGAGATTGAAGAGCTTGGGAAGAGGAGACTGCAGGAATAAAGCTTGCAAAGGCTGAAGAAGGAGCCGGTGAGCTTTTGAGTGGCTGACTACTTATGGCATGAAATGCAAAATCAAATGTCCATATATTTAATGTGTTTTAAAAAGTATTCAAGCTGAAAGTAATTGGATAAAACTTGAATTGTGTGTATTCAGCGGAGTTAAAATCTGGTGAAGTTTAAAGGTTAAAATCATCATTAAATAGTGTTTTAAAAATGTATTTAATTTAGTATTGGGATACTTTAAATTTGGATTGTCTTTCTACTTATTTTGAGGTTAATTTCCAGTAGATTATAAATTAAGTATGTGATGTTGGGTATGTGAATTGATTATGGTTTCTTGGGTTATATTTATTTGACCTTACATTCATGTTTGTATTTCAAGGTTTTTCACCTGGTTTGACCTGGACAATCTTAAAAATAAAAAGCAAGAAAGCAAAGAAGTCCGAATCTTGGTCATTGAGTGGAATCCAGTCTACACTTCTTAGCAAGCTGCCCTTTCAAGTGGGGGGCTGCAGTTTGACTCTCACAAAAGTGAGACACTTGACAGCTATACCTGGACAGAGTCCTGTGTTGCAGCTCTGGCTCTGTGTCTGTTGACTCCGACAGAGGGGTCCTGGAGGAGAGACCAGGGGCCGTCTGTAGCGCTGCCTGACTCCCCCGCTGCAAGGCTCCGCGCAGGCTGTCCAAGCGCTCCAGGCACTCCACTGACACATATCTGAAAAGAGTGGACTGATTATCATCAGCTACCATCAACTTTGCTCAGATCTAATTAAAATTACTATAATTGCGCTGACTTCTGTAATGGCCATAATTATTGTAATCACCATCCGTGATAACAAAAGCGGGGTTACTGCTTTATGGACGTATATACAGGCTTACTTGAGCCAATGAGATGTCTGATTTATATCTTTTGGATTGTTTGTTCTTTCAGCGGCTTAAGATATCTGGACTAACTATGATGAAGATGATAGATGTTTAACATGCAAAAGACACCTACGGTTTGTTGGGCATGGGGGTAATTCAGAGACCTTTAACATTCATATCCAAAGGGGAGGGGCCAGAGAAGATGATGATGATCAGTTCATTCTTTGCACACTCAACACTAAATCCCATCAACTGTACACCATGTGTCCCCACAGAGATATTGACAAGCAACGCTTCTTTCCTAACATTTTTCCGTTTGAAAACTGAAAGGGAAATAATGACAATATGATGCAGATTGTCATTCTTCCCTGTGAATACCAATAGCAAGCTCCAAAACTGCTGACTATTAATCTTGACAGCAGTGAATTGACACAATACATATTCACATATTCAAACTATCCCCACAATATTGATTGTTTTAAATTAGGGGTGTACAATAGGGCGATCGACCAGTCGATTGTGAAGGCAATGCCAGTAGATTGCCCGTCATTGATAAAAAAAAAATCACCTCACATCACGCATGCGTGGTGGAAAAGTAGCTTGCGAGGAAAATATTTTGCACTCTGGGAGTTTCTGGCACTTTCCTAATCTGGTAAGAATCTTACTTGCAGGATGGACACTATTTTGTGTTGGTCTGTAATTTCCCATGTGAGTGAACCAAAGGACATGTTCGCCAAGGCTCAACCGCTACTATAACAACTCTGCTCTACTAACAACTCCCACGCACTCACAGATTTACATGACTTCATCACCAGGTCATCAAGCAACTGTAGGGTTGTGTCAAGAATGAGAGTACTTACGTTTCAGCAGGAGTTAGAAGTACCTCTGCATGTTATCTTTCAAAAGGCACAGCGAATCTCTCTCATGTCTTTCTAATTGAATTATATGTCTAATATGAGTTTGTTAATCCAGGGATGTAATGGCTCTCTTTTGCTTAGTCTGTTTAACTTCTAACTTCTGTTTCATTTTTCAAAATCTTTCTATAGCAGCTTGTGTCTCTGATAAAACTTTTCTGTTTTATGGTCGTTTTGGACAAACACTGTTACCTCTGCAGAGGTTAGAATCTGGACAGAGCCTCTCCTCCACCAGAGGTCCTGGACATTGGCTTTCCTCCTCCTCTTTAGAGACTGGGACACCCGAATACAAGTCCAAACAGGCCCGGAAACGCCGCTGGGTTGAGAGCATCTGACTGGCACTGATGACCCCTGCCGTGGAGTGGCTGAGTTGCAGGGAGGAAGATGGTACGCAGGGAGAACAGGGAGTCCACTCGGACCACTCGCTGAGTATGACTAAACAGAGGAAAGGAAAAGCAGGATGGTGCCATCATTCGACCAGGAGTTTATATACATTACTGTCGTTGCCCTGCTTTCTTACCTTCACAGTCTCTCGTGTCACACTGCAAAGTTCCGTCATGGCAAAGGCTGGAGGACAGAACCAGAATACCACAATATGTCAATCTGAGTCATAGATCCCACACAGCGTTTCTCAATCGATCCGTCTTATCAAAGTGGAAAACCACTTTTGTGTCACAGGGGGACTAACAAAGAAAACACTAGTCCCTCTGCCACAGCTCCATATGTTTTTAACAGCCAGGGCCTAACCAGGAACTGCAGCCTATGGTGATCATGGCCCCTAGAGGTACAGTGACAGGTGTGGGCGGGTGGCCTGAGGGTTGCTGCTGGAGGTGGATGCAGCCACACTCTTCTGCCGGAACACAGCTACCATTCTGCTGCAGGAGGCCCTGCAAGGGAAAACATGCCAATTTCAAACAGGTTCTGAGGCAGTTTCTATCACACATACAGAATACAGTTGTGGTCAAAACTTTACGTACACTTGTAAAGAACATAATGTCATGGCTCTCTTATTTATTTCTACAACTCAGATTTGTCTCTGATAGAGTGATTGGAACAGATAGTTCTTTGTCACCAAAAACATCCATGAAGTTTGGTTCTTTTCTGACTTTATTATGGGTTAACAGAAGTGATCAATGTATATGTGTGTATACATAGATACATAAATACATATATACATACATACATACATACATATTGAGGCAGGTAGTGCAGGAGTTGTTGCATATTAAATTCTAACGAGCTAAAATAGAGCAAATATTGGTTTTACGCACTACGGATGGACATAAACACATCTCCAAATGAACATTTTCACTTCACTGGAAGTATAATAATTCACCATACATAATACTAATAATATTTTCCATGTCAACCTTGTGGGACCATGATTTATTTTCACTGCCATGGTAAACCTAATCCACGGTTGTGAGGTACTCATGGTACCCACACTTCTGGTGATCTGCTTTCTGCTGTCTCATGTCTCATTATCGCTCCTCCCTACTGCTGTATGTGGATATCATTAGTCTATCAGAGAGGACTTTGGAATAATTTAAAGCTAGGTGCTCTCAAACTGGACCAAGTAACATTGTCATTATGACTGATATCAGATGTATTAAAAACGGTATGTAGCATAGCATATTTCACTTTCCAAACCTTCAAAGGAAGTCTCATATAGATACACAGACAGCTCATCAGTACTCAGCAATATTTACATGCAAACTGCTAGTAGTAGGTTGGAAATGTTTGTCACTTGCTCTACTTTGCAAATATAGTTTGCTATAAGGAAAAGGAACAGAACGTTTTGTCTAGACAACGTGTTAGACTTTTTTCACATGATTGGTTGATGATTTTTGCTCTATTGCAAGTTAAACGGTATGAGTGTGCATGTGTATTTGGACAGTGGTGAATGAAATTATCACCTGTGGGCAATAGCAGCCAGGTGTACACTCACGGACACCTCCACACTGATCCCTGCGGCCCTGCAGGGCACAGTGCTTCTCACACGGCACGCCGCATGCAGAGTACACAAAAGGGGCTTTGCAATCTACAAGCGTGAGAAAGAAACAAACATGAAGTAGACTATGAGCATTGAGGAGAAAATGTTTTACCAGAATAAATAAAGTTAAAAAATGTTTTAAAGCACTCATATTCATCTCAATTGACTCTAAACACAAGGTATGTGTGTTGTTGGTAAGTTATCTAAACCGGAGAATAGAAAAACATGCTTTTAGTCCTATTTAGAAGATGGGATAGTCGTGCACCTCAGGATCTTGTGAACAAAACATAGAAAGAATATATTCTTAGAACTCTACATCTGTTATTTGGTTCGTCTTTCTCCCCATGCCAATCTGTATCTGTAAAGGATCATAAACTCATTGAAACGTTCACAAACTGACTTTCTTTGTCATACAGATTTATATTCGCACACACACACACACACATGCACACGCTTCTTATTGTTTTGCTTTACTGTTGCCTCACCATCACACGGATTGAGACTGCATGTCCTGCTCTGTGTTTCAACAGGAGTGCACTGCTGCCCCCTGATGGCTGGAGAGAGAGCTACACGGTAGCGCAGCTGCCTCTGAGACGCACAGGAGCACTCAGACCAGATGCTCCAATCCGACATGGGGCAGCCTGCAAAGGGGGAGCACAATCAACCAGGGCTACCTACACGCAGGTTCTAACGAGCCCTTCACGTCATTTGTGATGCACTTGGAATCTGTGAAGCACCACTTGGACTTGTGCTCTGTTGGACCGGGTGAGTCTCCTGCTAAGGGAATCAGCATATAACAGATCTATTTTACACCAAGCATTAGGAGCTCATCTTTTATAATTGGTATAAAGCTGTATCACTGGTTTCAACTCCTTGAGTACAGCAGAAACCCAATCAGCAACCACTTTTGTTCCGTAATATCAAATCATGTATTGCATTGATCATTTGCTCAATTTAACTACAACCAGGGTTAGAATTGTTTATTTTTATTTAATTATAGAATAGAAAACAAAAATGAATCTACTCATCACAATCTCCAACATAATATTTAGCTTTTTAAATTCACTAAGAACAGGGACCAAATCTTACCAAAATATAAACTCAGCAGTCAGTCATTAAACAGGACAATGTCTATTACATTATTTATCAACGGAACAATGATTTTGACATCATTGACCATCATCTGTTACGCTGAGTACCTCATGTTTGTTCACGTCTTGTATTCCATTGTTAAGACGATGGGTCCTCTCTTTGAACAGGTTTATGCCAATAATACATAATGTGTGTGTGATTCAATCATGGATGTGGATGTAAGTAAGGATCAGCCTGGGACTCACACCTGAGAGACATCATATAGATACATCTTTAAAGTGATTATTTTTACCAATGAAATATAGTGACCATTTACAACTGTTAACATCGGCAGTAACTTAATTTATGAATCCGTTAAAATCCTCTTTAATAATTTCTGTTGTCCAGAGGGATCGAGCACAAACGGGACAAGTGCAGACGTGAGAGTTAAGTGTGTACCTGAACAGGGCTGCTTGTAACACAGCTGCGTCTCCTCTCTGTTCCTCTCCCCCTCGATCTCAGCGGTACACGCTGTGTCTCCTCCCTCCTCGCACAAACACGCCCTGCGCCGCACCACAGACCCGGCGCCGCAGCTCCGAGAACACGGTGACCATGGCGACCAGGGGCAAAGGTCGTCTGTGGATGAGAGAGTCACTATGACGATGCGGATGGGCATGAATGAACGAATGGACGGACATAGCTGTGGCTCGTCTGAACAAACCCAGACAGGGAGCAGGGAGACAGTCCTGTGTCTCTTGCTCCGGCCCTCCGCACTGAGACCCGTTGTTACGCGGAGGGGGGTCGATGCAGGCTCGGGTTCGGACTTGTGTTCCCCGTCCGCAGGTCACTGAGCAGTCGGACCAAACTGACCAAGGGGTCCAACCACCGTCCACTGGACAGAGCACACAGCACATGTTGTGTTAAGTTTCTTTTAAGGTCAAATGGAAATTGCTTCCAAGACAATGCACACATTTTCTTTCATTAGAAGCCAGCTAATAATGTATGCTAAGTATATAGTCTACTCAACCATGTTTAGTCTTGACTCACCTGTGCAATCAATGTCTTGGCAGTAATCTCCCTCTGGGGTGCATGTGCTGAGAGTATAAAAACACACACACACACACACACACACACACAAAGCACGGGCCTTTCAATAGATTTTTCTTTCTAGACACTGCAAACCTTTATATTAGCAAAAAGGGCATCCATCCATCTCACCACTGTTTACACTCCCCCTGCAGCCAGGTGTCCCCCACTCCAAGCTCCCGGTCGTCATGGACACAGAGAGGTGGACAGGGTCCTGGGTCGCAGGGTTTGTGCTGGACTTCTTCAAACTGGCAATCTGCTCCTTCCGTGTCCGGGACCAGAGACCTGGCAGACACCAGTTTGCTTTGGGTTTACTCTACACTTTACATTTCATTTCAAAGAACTTCACGAGAGTGAGTGGGTATTTCAATGAAGAAAACCTTCACTCGTGATTTTGTCCTCACCTGTATCTGGTTCTCTGGCCCGTCCCACAGGAGACGCTGCACAGCGCCCAGCTGGACCAGGAGCTCCAGAGGCAGGTGGCCTGGCAGCTCTGATTGGTGCACACGAGCTGTCCGTCGGAGCAGCTGCAGTTGTTACAGTCTGCTTGATGTGAACTGCCGGCCGCCCACACATGTCCCAGTGAGTCCACGCAGTCACACTGCCACTGCTGCACACATACCCCGTCTTGCTGCAGCTGGCCTGAACACACACATCAGTCATTTCAAACGTGAACTGTGTTAGTTAATAAGGAGACACATGGGTTTTATTAGGCCCAACTGCAGCAGTTGCATTTGAGTTTCATTTTTTTTAAAACACACAAAAATACATATTTTACCTACCTCTAGCCACGTTTGTTTTGATTTTGATATATCATGAACAACTGACGTCATGATTTAAACATCTCACAAATGTAAAGGTCAAGAGGAGAAAACCTCTCTGCAGACACACACACACTCTATGGTGCTTATCCTTTCTCCAACATGTTGTTCGAGAACAATCCCTCTCACACACACACACACACACACACACACACACACACACACACACACACACACACACACACACACACTTATCTATCAACAAAATGAAGGCAGCTTTATTGCCTTTAGGGCAGCGACAGCCAGGCTGACATTCGGTGTTCCCCTGGCACTCGATGCCCTGCTGGAGGTCAGAGCAGCGCTGTGGACACTCATTGGCACACGGCACCGACACCTGGCCCGGCGGGCATCCTCTCTCGTCTGACAAAACACAAACAGAGGGTCGTGAATTTTCATCTGACCTTTGAATAAGAATTGGAGGCTTTGCTGACTGACTCAAAACAAAGCCTTGCCCCGAAAAATAACCATACGCTGAATTAATGAGCGTAGCTCTTTGCACAGGACAAAAAATCATTGGGGTCATAACAATCTAGACTGCATGAGTGTGTGTGTGTTTGTGTGCGTGTGTGAAAACGTTGGGTCAGTCTCACCACAGGGTTTGGTGTTGCAGGGTTTGAGGTGGTTCTTCTCTCCTACACATTTCTTCCCTCCGTTCTTGGGCGGAGGGCTGGAGCAGGAGCGAGTGCGTATGGAGCGCCCGCCGCCACAGTGCTTATCACAGCGAGACCAGGGACTCCAGCGGGACCAGCCTCCATCCACTACATCCACCCGCAGACACACATGAACACGAGCATAAAGAACGCCTGTGTTTTTGCAATAATTTCCGTTCACCACAACTTGGCACTTATTTCACCATCATTCCTTTAACTTAATGGATAAGACTGTATATTATTAGAGATTGCAATAATGACCAAAGCGGGAAAAAAAGACGTGGACTGGACACACTGGAGACATTTAAATTAATTTGCCTAATCTAAACTTTTAGGCATCAAGGCTTCCCAGCAAGTCACATCCAAATTATTACCTCATCTCAAGAGTTTAAATCAGTTTTTAAAACATTTATGCTGAATGGGGTTATGACTAACCAATTATGCATTTCCAATTCATACAAAATCATTGCAAATTGTGTGTGGGGCATTTGAAGAGTGGTCACTATAGGCCCATTAATGTGAATAAATGTTCCCTTTCACATTCATTGCACATGCTTAAAGGTCAACCCTCTGAACAGTGTGCAGATGGACACCACGGGATCAAGAGTAGGCTGACCTCGGCAGGGTTTGATGTTACAGAAACGATGGTCCAGGTGTCCTCCCAAGATGTCCTCACACCACGACCCGTTGGTCCGCGGGCTGAGGAAGGTGCGAATCCTCTGCTGCTGACCCACTCCGCAGGACCGCGAGCAGGACCCCCAGGCCCCCCACTCTGTCCACGAGCAGTTCCTCGTGGTGCAGTCTGCCCCCACACACACCTCGTCTCCATCTGGGAATGTGTACCACAAGAGACCAGAGTTGGATATCCGTGTAAAGTAATTTAATTTAGTCTTAATTGCTGGTATCTCAGCGTTTTTTATTCACCTGTTGCTACAGTTCCCTGCACTTATAAAATATTTGTCTACAATATTTATTCATTAGCGTCAAAAAGGTACAAAGAGCGTCTTTTAAAACGTATCCAATGAGCCGTTTACTGAGTTAAGGCAGAAAAATGTTTTCTCTTAACAGTAAAGCCGGGTATAATAATTGTTTTGGTGGATCGTATTTCCATTCGTTTCTTTAACCCCACTGTTCCTATATTCACTATATTCACTTCCGAATATGCAAATGCAATGTAAGTCACTTTGGATCAAAGAGTCAGCTAAAATGACCTGTAATGTAATGGCTCTTATCTACAGCAAGTTGTAAATCAGCTTATTTGATGAAATTGCACTTTCTTGTTCTTCTGGGTTTGCATCCTTGTGGTTAAAATATTGTAAGTCACTTTGGATAAAAGCGTCAGGTAAATGAGATATAATGTAATGGGAGCTCTTCCTTGTTTAATGTTCAGTTCACCGAGCCGCCTCATCCACAACCAGGAAATAAAATGCTCCACTATCACCTATGTTCCTGTCCTAAATATAACTGAATCCCACGGACAGTGAGCAGATGGTATATGAAGTTCATGTTTGACACCAGTCATAGACCCAGACAGACCTGGACACTGAGGCAGGTTACAGGCCTTCTCCTGGTGAGAGCTTCCAAAGCAGGGGGGCCTGACACACTGCCGATGACGTGATTTTCTCACTGGGCTAAGGACATCAGTGCAGGGCCTGGTGCAGGGACTCCATGAGGACCATGGTGAGAAGCCAGCATCCTCATCTGGAGAAGATCGAGGAGCTAAAATTATTATTTAGATTCCTCAAGAAGGAAAAGATTTTAGCAGACAGGTTTTGAAATAGATACACAAAAGTCAACAGTCACTAGTATTAAACTTATACTTTACCTGGTAAAGCTGGTTCTTCTGTAGGGCCGACAATCACTGCCAACACCAAGCAACAATTCATCATCAGTACCAGCTCCACATTAGCATTAGGATTGTGCTCAAACAAGCAGTTGGTAGTATATTCTGTATGTTATTTAGCATGGATACGAATGAAGATTATACGAATTATAATACGGGTAGATGAAATCCAGCATTCTGATTAATTGAGAGGGAGTCACGGGAGTCCATTGTGCATTATTGAGCGATAATGTTCAGTACCTGTTCACACTGACCCGATCGTTCCATATCACTGCCCACGTAAAGTAACAGGTTTGATTTTGCATGACCATTAGTTGACCTTTTAGCTTTTAGCTCGGTGTTAATCGGCGAAAAAAATTATCGGTTTCGGGCAATGCGAGCTTTCGCAATCGGACAATTAAGGTGGACGTCATGAGTGATGTGAATGAATGAGATGCTGCAAGATCTTGCAAGGAGACCCAATGCAGTTTGTTAGGCCCTCCGCTGGGCCAAACTAACCGCAAATCTCCCCTGCGCGTCGGGCCTAACAACACCCCCGAACTGTTACATTATTGGACGATAAAGTACAGCCTCTTGTACCTTATTGCTTTAGTAATACATAAATGTACAGTTATCAATGACTTTGTAGTTCAAAGTTTAAAGAAAGTGTCTTTGTTTAGACAGGCAGACGGTCCGCCAGCAGAGATCCATGCAGACCTTCCTGCTCCGTTCTCTGGGGACGGTAGCCATCGTTTCCTCGGCTGGATGAGACATTCCGTTACAGTAGTCTTCTCAAAGCATCTAAAATAATAAACTCATTGAGGGTTATGAAGACCATGAGACACACACACATTTCAACCAGTTCACACGCCACATCTTGAGAAGACGTCTCGGACACCGTACGTTCGTTACTAAGCAAGATATACGCGCAAGCACACGTGACATGTGGGGGCTTTTGATACAACTGCTCAGTACAAGTGGAGGATATAGTGACACATAGCAGTTGGTGGAGAACCCGGAGAACAGACACACAAGAGAAAACCTGGTCATGAAACCAAAAATGAATTGCATTTGTTTTCAAACAGAGGCAGCTCTACACACTTCAAGAGCTGAAGATTTGGTGACTGTATATATACATTTTATAGGCCTTGTTTGAATGTTTACAAGCGTCATTTACATTTGAAAGGATTAATAGTTCTTCAAGTAAATTGTAGCAACTCAAGCAAATCAATTAATGTAGATAATAAAGAAGTTCAAGTGAGGTAATTGGTTTGGGCGCAGATCTCAGATGTTTCCATGATGTTTGATTAGTCATGTTACGACAATTGTTGTATTGTTCAGGTTGGTGAAATTTGTTAAATTGCCCTACAAATAAATGCTTTAAATAAATAAATTAGTCCCTTTTACGGTGGTGCTCCGTTAATTATTTATTTTGTGAATTATCTTAGTGATCATTAAGAATTCTATTAATGTCAATGATTTAATTTTACACTTGCTATTAATCAAAACAATGCCCCTACATCGTGCACAACAGATATCTATAATTACATGCAATGCAGACATTATCTCCCGCAAGTCATTCTAGTCAAACTAGCTCCTGTACCTGGGCACTCAGGCGCCTGGCAGTAGGTGGTCTCCTGGCGTGGCCCCTGGCAGTTTCTTCCACCATGGGCCGGGGCTGGCTGTGTGCAGCTCTTGGAGCGAGTCTTCAGTCCCAGACCACCACAGGACAGCGAGCAGGGGCTCCACGAGCCCCAGGGGGACAGACCTCCGTTGACCTGGCAATGTGCCAGGGAACAGTTCCACCTGCCATGCTTGCAGCCGCTACAGCACATACAGGGGTGGGGTGTGAGCCAGGGGCTAGTGGTCTGTGGAGTTTAACCTCTATTTGCCCTGCAGTAATGGCAGTGTGTGTAGTAGGCCGCCAGGGGCGTATGAGAGACGACTGGAAGATTTATTGCTCACCAGGTGCTGCATTCGTGGGTCAGTGCGCCTTCAGACTGAACCTCTACCCCCTCAGAGATGTTATGGAGGAGCAGAGATGAGACCGGCGTCACAGAAACACTCTGCAGGGAGCCCATGAAGTCTTTGTCCACCAAACAAGGACACTCCTGTGACATACATATCAGAACCATGGTTTAATGTGAAATAACAGTTTCTGTGGTTCATTCATTTTATCCCTGTGATTCTATTGAAGAACTTAAAGTAATCCTAACATTTTTGGTAAAAAGATGCAAACTTTTTATGTTGAGAGGTTTAATTTCAGAGTGTTTTAAGAGCCACAACACCATGAGTCATCGATGACGGGGAACCCACCTGCATGCAGATGCCGCGGTGCTGGTAGGTGTGAGGGGGACAGTGGCAGCCTTCCTCGCAGCCATCCGAGTAGCAGCCCTCTCTTCCGCTGACCTGAGCGCAGCTGAACGGACAGCCTTCGCCTCGTTCACACTCCCGGTACAACCTACCTGGGGGACAGCCCACTTCTGCACAACGACGAGGGACAGATGAAGAACCGCACAAGCTTTTTGTTATTACCCAGTTTCCCTGGGCCTTAGTTAGCTATAGAAGTCGTGCAGGGAGCCGGGCTTACCGAGGCAGACCTGGGTGTTGCACGTCTTGCTCTGGCGGCTAGGGCCGCTGCAGGGTGGCGAGCTGCAGAGACGAGAGCGAGACTGCTGCCCTCCGCCACAGCTGACTGAGCATTCAGACCACGGAGACCAGGGGAGCCAGGGGCCCACAGAGTCTGGGAGCAGAAACATAAGAAGAAGTGACACAACTCACAGAACAACATATGATTCTGTCAGCATTAGCAAGGTTCTCTATAAAGGATTATCTCCTTTTGCATTATAGTCCATAGTAATACATACATGTACAGTTACCAAAGACTCTGTAGTTCAAAGTTTAGAGAAAGCATCTTTTTTTTAAAAGGGCAATGTATGAAATCAGCTCCTTGTTTAGATTTCAGTCTAAAGATATGTCCCTCTTTAAGTGGCCTTGGCCGGCCATGACTACCTGTGCACAGGTGCATGTTGCAGCTCATCTGCTGTTCAGCGACTCCCAGGCAGCCCCTCCCGCTGCTCTGGGGAGATGGGTTATCGCACTGGCGTCTCCTGAATTTGACCCCTCCTCCGCAAGAGAGCGAGCAATCAGTCCAGGCCCCCCATTGGCTCCAGCCACCGTCAACATAGCAACCGGGGACGGATTTACACTGCAGAACCCCGGCTTTGCAAGAGCTGAGAGAAAGTGGGAGAGAAATGTAATTCAATATTATTATGTAGAAAGACTTCATTTTATTAAGAATCTAAATGTTGTGGAGCTATTCGCTTGTACTGTACCAGTTTCTGCAGTCACTGATGATGCTGTCTCCTGGATTTGCAAACTGCCAATCAAATCCACCTGGCCATACCCATGATGCATTGCTGGAATCTAGACCGCTGAATCTCATTACTATATCAGAGACAAACACCTACCAATTACACTGATCTCTGCATGCTCCAACACAGTTTACCAAAACAATGCAAACACTTCCATTAGAAATCTTCACACAAACAGATCTGACCAGAAGCAGAGCTGTTGTGGTATTTGCAGCGACACTCCTCTCTGACCACGCACACGCCGTCCTGTAGAACCATGTCACCCGGACAACCGCAGGTATGTTTGCACGCAGGGGAGTCCACACACTCTGTGTCGCCATGGAGATCCGAACAGGAGCGGGGACAGGGCTTCCCACAAGGCCGTTCTTCCTGGCCTCCAGCACAGCCTGCAGAAGTCAGCAAACTTGACACTAGCCAGCATTGACTTTTTTTCTAAAAGCTTCAGGATGAGACTTTGTTTTATTGTATGGCCTTTCTTGCTTTCCTTTCCCATGTGCATCCAGCATCCTCCCTTTAAACAATTTCAAAGGAATACCCAATTAATAGACCATCTCTAAAGCTGCTGACCTGAGCAGACGGTGATGTTGTCATGGCAACCGCGAATCTGCCTGCTCTCTCCGAGACAGGGCAGCCCGCCGAACCTGGCAGGAGGACTGTTACATTTCCTGGTGCGTGTGGACGACCCGGCACACGCGTCACAAACCGACCACGCTGACCAGGGACTCCACGAACCGTGGACTAGAGGCAGAGATGGACAGAGGGACACAAGCTAAGGACGTGTGATGGTACATACTGTTGGTCTACCTGTATAGAACCTGAGAGATATGTAGGTACAAATAATTGAAGCCAGAGAGAATAAAACAGAGATATCAAGAGTAATGTGAGAAGAGTTACAACAAAGAAAAATATTATCTTGAGTAATGATCTGGAAGTTTTTTGTTCTCCAGTGAAAGAAAATGTGAATTCCTCCATTCAAATTTTGAATGGGTTAGCATAGCGGAGGAACTAGTGATACCTGGACAGAAGGTGATGACAGGGCAGGGCTGTCTTTGGATTTGAGCTCCGACCCCATTGTGTGTTTCCTGTTCACCAACGCAGAGCGCTCCTCCAGACTTAGGCTCAGGACAGCCACAGCTCCTATAGCGGGACACCGACTCCGCCCCACAGGTCCTCGAGCACGGAGTCCACTCTGACCACTCACACCAGCCGCCTGACACTGGGAACACACGGGAGGATGCAAAATATAAATATATTCTTCCCCAGCCTGGACTGCATGTTCCTTCTCTTCATCATGAAGTCAGAAAGAAAAAAAAGAAAAAGTTTTGTACTTTGATCATGAATAAGTTCCATTAACATATAGACTTACAGACTTACTGGTCTTACTCACCTGGACAGGGGTGTCTTGTGCAGTTGAGCCTCCCGCCCTGACAGGTGCTGAAACAAAGAGGAAACGCCAACATTTTTATGGTTCTATCCCTTCTTCCTGGCTGTTTCTGTGCTAAATGTAAAAGTGGTACACTGTAACAAATTGCTGTAAATTTACGGTGCATTTCTAACGGTATCTTACAGTATGTCATAATAACTGTAACATACAGTTAAATTTCCATCCCTTGCTTGTAAATTAACGGCCAATGTCATGAATAAACAGTTAAAGCTGTCCATTTACAATAATAGCAGACTACCGTAATTCGACTGAATGTTACATATATTTTATGAAGTGGTGGAAATACACATACAAGTGCAGTGAATCACAATCCATCTAAATCTGTTGTAGGTTAATGTATGGAAGCCCATGTCAGCCACTGAAAAACAGGTCCTGTAAGTCATCATAATGAGATAGTATCTCATGAGATACGATGATGACTTTGACTTACAGGACATTACTATGCATGCAGCTGTCACTTTTATCCAAAACACCCATGGTTTGACATAATTTTATGTGGAGTAATTGGGGTTTAGGTGTCTTGCTCAGGGACACTTCGACTTGGCACAGGGAGCAGCCAGGATTCAAACTGCCAACCTTGTGCTGCACAGCACACCCTCCCTATCCCATGCGCCACCTTCACTGTCGTTTCAGTGGCTGGAATGTAAAGATTATAAATATTCGTATTATTCAAAGTGTTCATTGCCTAAAAGTGATTTGAGTGTTAATCGTGACCGACTGCTCCTGAACGTGACATCAGACACGTAATCTCAGTTCATCTGCAGTGCAGTTCAACATCCAAGTAACGTTGGTAAGTGTAATTTGCCTAGCATGATTAACATTCTCTTTCCTTACATCTTGTTGTCTTCCTCATCTTTGTAATTTTAATATTTTCCAATGACAGTTTTTCTAAAT
Organism: Gasterosteus aculeatus; assembly: GCF_964276395.1. Lineage (NCBI taxonomy): Eukaryota > Metazoa > Chordata > Actinopteri > Perciformes > Gasterosteidae > Gasterosteus > Gasterosteus aculeatus. The sequence continues at coordinate 7,671,124 of NC_135708.1, read as the reverse complement.
ATTTTATTTTGGTTTGTTTTACAGAGGCTCTGGATTAAGCAAGCCAGCCACTTGCTGCGGTCAATTGAAAGTGTTCCATAGCGTATTGTTGCAGTTAGTTTACCTTGTTCCTAATAACTTTACGATTCATTTTTTTATTATTGTATACATGTGACATATTTTATGTTTTGTTCTTGGTTACAAATGCCTAATATTTTTGTATTAAAGGCATCTAATAAACTCCAACCACTATGACCGAAATGAGTTTGGTTGTCTTTCTTTAATTAGTGGGGAATTAAATGCAAAAGTATACGGTAACATTCTGGTATTTATAACACAAAAACAGTAATCGTATGGTAACAAACTAATCCAAACTAATACGACAACATAACGCATATTACGGTAGGGCACTGTAAATAAAACAGTAAGTTACTAGCGTCGACTGACAGTAAATGGCAGTTAATTCACAGTAAAATTGGTTCAAGTTTACGGTAACATACAGTAATCCATTTTACGGAGTGTATACATGCATGTGTGGCATGTGCTCCATTATTCTGACCAGTTGTTACATCCATCAAGGGATTCGGTGGTCTCCCCTGGCTGCAGCCTGTGTCCGGTGCTAAGGTCCATGCAGGGGCACTCTTCTTTCTCTACGCAGGCTGTCCCGTGAGCAGACAGGACCTTCCCCCCCGTACAGTAGCATCCGGGCTCACATTGCCACTCACAGTGCTGAGGGACAGGAAGAAGATCACCGCCATCATTCTTGTAGTTAAACCAGGAGCAATGGTGGAAAGAGGAGATACTCACGGCCAGATCGTCACAGGAGCGCGGGCAGGACGGACCACAACTGCTGAACACGGTGCCTGGCACCCGCGAGCATGGCGCCACTGCCAACACACACATGGTGACACAGTGCACCGGCTGCTTCGTGAACAAAGTGCAAAGGTGGAGGCACACACATTCACTGTGAGCGTACCTGGACAGTGATCAGTGTTACAGGCTGTGAATGCGGTTCCCAGACCCTCGCAGTAGTTCCCCTTTCCCTCTGGACTTGGGCTGTTACACTCTCTCCTCCGGCTTCGAACCCCCCCGCCGCATGATTTCGTACACTCTGTCCAGTTAGTCCACGGCCCCCAGCCTGCGTCACCTGGAAAGAGCAGGCACATCACTATGAAGTAATTTTCAACTGTAGTATTCATTTATTCAAGCAATCATTTTGTTTGGACTCATCCAGATCACATGGGCTTTTTGGGGGGGATTAAACACTAAAAACAACCACAACTTTTAGCTCCATGCTCCGTGTTTTTCTTTATCAATTTGTGTATTATTATGAATGCTACAGTAAAAGGTTTTCTGGATACAATACAGTCAGAATAAGGAGTGGAAAATGAAATACCAACACAACAGAGAAATATAAAATAGAATGTCGGTTGACACAAATTAACGGAAAACAAACTAACGGTCACACAGAACGGTGATGCAGACTTGGTCCTCTCTGTGAGGGCCCAGACACGGCAGGCCCCTGCCAGAGCGCTGGGGACTGGAACAGAACCGGTACCGAGACTGGAGACCCGGTCCACACGAAGTCGAACACTGACCCCAGGGAGTCCACTCTGACCATTGCCCATCAACTGGAGAGAATGAGAGTGTGGAGGAACGGATTGAAAAAGATACACACTGGACCAATGACAGGACTAATTACATCCTGTTGTAAATATTGTTATTATGAGAGGATTTTGCGTCACCGCGGCTTGACTTTCAGTCATTTTTGGCATGCAAACTTTTCTAACTGTTGTGGTTGTTTGACAATACAAGAATAGAAATGCACAAAAAGATTACGGCTTTCTACTTACCATTGCAGGTGACTTGAGAGCAGTTAACCAGCCTCCCCGCTTCACATGTGCTGAAATATAAACCCACACAAGAAGATGAATCATCGCTTCATTTCCTCTCTACGTATGGGTGAATGGAGGCGCATGCTGGTTGAATAAAACTCATTATTATTATTATTAGAAAGAGTTTTACTTGCCAATTGTTGCAGTCTGTGGGGACGACGTCTCCTGGTTTGTACTGTTCTCCGTCGAAGTGACAGCGGCAGTCAGACTCTCTCACACACGCGCCCTCCTGGAGATATGAAGAAACTATCAACAATATGTCTGCGATGACAGTCTATTGGTTTGTATTGAGCTGTCCCCCATCACCTGTTGGATAGTCCCGTGTGGACACTGACAGCCCGGCGTGCAGTTTCTGCTGAGCTCCATTGTGAGGTCTGCACATGACACTGCTCCCCTCACACACTGCTTCCACTGCTGGCCGGGAGGACACACTCCGCCGTCTCCTGACACAGCAACCAGGAGCCAGAGCAGAGATTTAAAAAAAATTCTCTGTGTAGTCAAAACAAATCTGAATGCAGACCAATCTGTTTTATCTGATATTTATTAGAACCTGATGTTGTCCTGTATAACAACAGCTCCTTAATGCACTGCAATGGCACATTGTTTTGGTGAATTTAAAACGTTTTAATCAATCAGTATGGAGTTCCACCTGAATGGTGTTGACACAAACAATCACAAACTGGACATTGACCAAAGAAATTCTTGTTCGGCTAACTCGTATTTTTGATTGTGATGATTAGTTGGTATGTAATATCATGGTTGGTATATGTAAAACTGAGTTCCTTTAAAAATAATCATACAAAAACACAACTTTGAAGGTGTACCAGAGACGTGTCCATTGCTCATTCAGTGTGAAAATAAGAAACTACTAGTCAGGGTCGACGTGGGGGAGGGGCAGAGAGGAGAGGATATGCCAGGAACCGCAAGGTTGGCAGTCCCGGCTGCTCCATGTCCCATGTCCCATGTCGAAGTGTCCCTGAGCAAGACACTTAATCCCTAATTGCTCCTTGGGCAAAAATGTAAAAGCCATGGGTTAAAATGCAATGGAAGTCGCTATGGATAAAAGTGTCAGCTAAATTACATGTAATATACTAAAGATATCGCCTGAAGTTGGCTGGGATAGACTCCAGCCCCCCTGCGACCCTGTGTGCAGGGTAAGTGGTTTGCAGATGGATAGATGGATGGTATTACTAAAGAAATTTGTAAAACGAGACTAACATGAAGGTCTAGTTGACGAGGATGGGACAGATCTACAGTTTATGCAGACATGCCGTGTGCCTTCTTTTTTCTGTCCTTTTTAAACACTTTTCAAATATACCCAAGTAATTGTGAGCTAGGATGGGAAGGGCTGCCTCTAAGGAAGTCAGGTTACTTAAAAAACTTCAATTAAGATCCAAACCAGAATCTTTTCCTAAACCAAATCAATTAATTTTGTAGCATAAACAGCTTCAGCACAGAAGGGGCATACACTTGCTGGATTTCGCAAGGGAATGAAAAAAAAATTATACTTGAAGACATTCAAAGTGTGGATTTAATGTATTGGAATAGACATTCCCTTTTTTTCCTTTGTAGTTACCTATGACAACATTGAAATAAGACATCCACTCCGTTTTAGCACCTTGAATTGTTTTCCTTCCTTACTGCAAAAACATGATTTAATGCAGTGGTTCCCCAAAGGGGGCGCAGCCTCATCACCACACAGCCACAACGGAACAAAACAACAAAAGCTAAACCGACACGAGGACGGTGAGTTGTGTTCGAACCACGCCCCCCAAAGAGGCTCAGGGTACGAGCAGACGAGCGCAGCACAGAGAAAGAGAGAGCGAGAGAAAGAGGGAGACAAGCAAAAACTTTTTAAACAATTTAATATTAAAGTAAAGTAATAATACTAATAGAATTATGTAAATTTACTTAAAATATGTTTAGAAAAACAAAACAAAAAACTTTTAAGTGGGTGCGACTGTGGGGAGCACGGTCATCCTCCAGTCAGAGGGTTGTCGGTTCGATCCCAGGCCCGGTTAACCCGCATGTCGTTGTGTCCTTGGGCAAGACACTTAACCCAACATTGCTCCTGTAGCTGCGACTACAGTGTGTGGATGTTAGTTACTGATGGCAGGTGTCACTGTGTATGGTTCTCCTGCCATCAGTGTATGAATGGGTGAATGATGTCATGTAGTGTCAAAGCGCTTTGAGTGGTTGGAAGACTAGAAAAGCGCTATACAAGTACAGTCCAGTTTTTTATAGAATTTATATATTATATTAATTGAAAACACAGGAGGAACAAAGAAGGAACGACATCGGAATGGTTGGTGGGGTCTCACAATGTCTTACGTTGTCCTTATATTCTCAAATGGGGCCTTGACAGAAAATGTTTGGGAACCATTGATTTAATGCAATAAATATGACCAATGTTGTATCATACAGTATGTTGTCAAGGGTTAAGGTTGGCTTTACCACAGGGCTGCAGGTTACAGGCGCTGAACTGCTGAGCAGTGCCGTGGATTCGGATGGGTCCCCGGGTTCGGGTCCTGTACCCTCCTCCACACGTCACAGAGCACTCAGACCACGCAACCCATGGCTCCCTCACACCTTCAGACACATCACACACAAATCAACCTCCCTTTTACCGTTTTTGTGCCGTTTTATTTAAATGCACACAGGAGTTCATGAAAAGGAATACTTTTCATCGGTGCTTCTCCTCACCAATGCAGGGCTCAATGCTGCAGCTGTCGATCCCTACTCTGTCTCCTTTGCAGGGACGGCCGCCTGAAGCTGGGGGAGGATTGGTTCCCGAACGATAGCGTCTTCTCACACCAACGTCGCATGTTCGACTGCAAGTGCTCCATTGGGTCCAGCTGCTCCAGCCACAGTCCACTGAGCCCCCCCCCCCCCACACACACACAGGATAAAATCAGAGAGAATCGGAGACGGTGAGAAAAGGAAAAATCCCTTTAAATCACCCACCAACGCAGGGAGCTGCTCCGCACTGCATCTCTCCATTAGTGCAGGTACTGTTTGAGACAAACAAAGCAAGTGACGGCCAAAATAATAACAATATAAAAATCAAAACAGAGCTGCAATATAGTCTACTTCACAATAAAAGAAGCCTCGGACACAAGCCGGCAGTACCAGTTATTGCAGGCATCCACCGGCAGCGCGGCACCGGCTGGATACAACTCCCCCTGGTGGTAACACGGGCACCGGCCCAGGGGCACGCAGCGGCCCTTCAGCAGGTAGAGGCCCGGGGAGCAGTAGCAGCCGTTGTAACAGGCGGTGACACACTGCACCTCTCCGGCGGTCATGTCCAGACACACGCGCGGACATGCGGCGCCTCGAGCCTCGCACTCTGCTGATGTCATATGCACCATGCCCTCTGGACACACACCTGTGTGGAGAGGAAATGAGGACTGAATGCTGCACACTGGAATTTGGTCAATGAGGTGAAAGAAATAACTGGAGAGAACACACAAGAAAAGAATTCCATTGGGCAAAACAAATTACACCAACACAATGGTATTTTTTTGTCACAGTATTCACACATATTACACCTGAACAGGGATGTGAGTTACAGTCTCCTGTCTGTATGTGCGGCCCGGGGCAGTTGCTACCCCCATGCTGTGGGGTGGGTGAACTGCATAACCTCTCTCTCGTTTGGACGCCGGAGTCGCACTCTGACGAACATTGAGACCAGGATGACCACGCTGACCAGCCGCCGTTCACTGGAAACACACAGCTGGAAAGTCAGCATTTCAGTCTTCCTTCTGACACTTTTTCGTTGTTTTTGTGGAGAGAACAGGGAAGTTGTGGTTTCCATGTGTGCGTCTACATCTGCAATACCTGGACAGTGGACAGTGTTACAAGGCTCTTGATCCTCGCCGTCTCCATCACAGGCCGAGTCCTCCACCGTGCCGTTAAAGGCTGTGAGCGTGTGGTTGCAGCTGCGGAATCGTAGCCTGATTCCAACATCATCTACGTGGTTGAAACACGTCTTGCTGCACTCTGACCAACTGGTCCATTTGCCCCAAACTCCATCTGGCAGCACTGCACAAAAGAAGAACAAAGTCCTCGAGGGATTTACAAGACTATCTTACAGGCCGGAGACTTACATTTCAGTATATTTGAATAAAGGCTTCATGGTTATTGGTTATTGTTGCTCAGGAAGTAGTTCTCACATTTACTCTTTATTACGGTATACTACAAAGTCAACTACAATATAACTGGAAAAATGGAGGATAAGCAAGGTTATGAGATTATTACATTGATTTCAATGAAAGAATCCGCATTTCAGTCCACAGTATTTTGTTGGTTTGTAAATCTCATGCTACATTTGAATACGGTTGGTTTACCAGGGAAACAGGAGCCGGAGCAGCGGCGGGCCTCCGAGGAGTCTCCTGCACAGGGCTGGATTCTTATGGCTCCAGCTGGGTTCAATGGAGACCTGAAGAGAACAGATGACACAGCAGTGATAATCGAGATAATATTGCATTTCATTTCTGATACTGTACACTGTTCACCAAATTTGTAGTGTGTAAAAGACAGCAAAGTAAGTAAGCGTAAATACAAATCAGGTTAAGTACAGAATTATCATTATTATCATCTCAAAATATCACTTCACTTTGTGACGCTCCCTTTTTTTGAACTTAACAGGCTCACCTGTAGCGTTGCTGGAGTCCCAGACCACAGGTTACATCACAAGGTGACCATGACGACCAGGCTGACCATTGACAGGTGGCCACACAAAGGGAGGTGTCACAGGTAACTTGCCCGTCCATGCACACGCTGATGACAAATACATTTAACATAAGCGTTTTTACATCACACTAAAAGGAGCCTCGGACACAAGCTATTAAAAATGAGAAATAATAAATATTGTTATTTAGCATTTTGGTACAGGGTGGAAACCAGGCTCGCTTTCAAAGTTGGAATATAGAAAATAAATAATTGTGACTGCCTTTCACCATATGGCACACTGGTCCTTGCTGACTGTCTCTCCTGGCTCTAGCGTTTGACCGTCCCAGAGACAGACGCATTGGCTGCCATTCACACATCGGCCCTCCTGAAGGTAGAGACCATCGGCACATCGGCACCCTGGAGAAGACAGGATGCATCTTCATTTCAGCCAGCAGTGAGCTGGAATATCAATAATGCTTCAATAGAGGTGGCAATCAGATAACACAACATTATATTTAATCCAACTGGAACAGTAAATGATTTAGTGCTTATGTTTCAACGATTGAAAATGTACCTTATAATACAAAACAGAATGATGTCTGGCATTATGGACACTGAAAACTGAATTGACGTTGGTCGGCACACCGTCACTTCCTGCTTGTCCTACCTGGTATACATGCTGCAGTGCAGTTGCTAGTCATGCTGAGATGTGAGCAGGTAGGAGGACACGGCTGGACCCCACCGGCTGTGCAGTCCCTCTCAGTCACCAGAACCATGCCGTTGACACAGCCTGAACAACCAATCAGTGTGCAGACGTAACTCGAATTAGAAAAGACTAATTAACTAAATAGCAACCACAGAATCTACCGTTGGACAGAGTGCGGACCACCTGTCTGCGTCTCGACCTCTTCGGTGCAGGGCTTGCTGTTGCAGCTCTGGCTCTGCAGGGTCATGCCCTCACAGTCCCGCCCACCGTTCTTGGGGGGAGGAGCAGAGCAGGTTCTGTTCCTCCTTCTGACACCGCCTCCACACTGAGTGTCACAAAGCGACCACTCGGTCCACTGGGACCAGTGACCATCGACTAAGGGGAGACAGGAGAGAATTATTATATCGTACCAAGACCGGGCGCATATGACAGGCATTTCCGATTGGACTGCCGACGAGAGAACACACCTGGACAAGCTCGAGGGAAACAGGCTCGACTGTCAAACTGAGCTCCACCGCAGCTCCCTCCGGGCAGAGCCTCCCTCAGTATGTCCCTCTGCCGAAACAAGGAGCCCAGACCACAGGACACACTGCATGCGCTCCATGCTGTCCAAGGGGACATGATGCAGTCCACTAGAGAAGAGAATGTTGAAGAAAATAAATACAGAAATCAGCATTTTGTTTCATCATTTTCAGTTTTGATGTCTTTTTATCACTTTTAAGTGGTGGGGTCGTATTTTACCACAATCTCTCTCGTCCGATCCGTCCACACAGTCCTTCTGAAGGTCACATCTGCGGTCGAGGTGAACGCACTCACCACTATCACAAGAGAACTGCTTGGGAGAGCAGGGGCTGGGTACATGGGGGGTGGTGCCTTATAACAAAATGGGGATACAATAACAGCATCGTGTTCAACTTCATTCCAGGAATTAAACCTTGCTTTATTCTAAGGGTTTTTCTTTTCTTTTCACATCCTTTTTCGTGTTTGAAGTCCATTATGACACAATGTATAACATGCAAATATCAACATCAGTTTCTATATTTTTATGGGAGTATTCTATTTCTATTCTTGTCTTCCCGCTGACAGAATGTCAATGCATACCACAGCGTTCCTCGTCCGACCCGTCCAAACAGTCCCGTCCGCCATCACACACCTGTACCAAGTTGATACAGCCAAATGTTCGGCACGCAAACTGGCCCTCCACGCAAAGCACTCGGGGTCGGCCTCCGTCATACGGAGTTGTAGCGTCTCGCAGGGCTGTAGATTAAATAAAAATAATGGTTACAATATGTGTCTATTCTGTATCAAGTGTTGAGGTAAAACCAGCAGGGGTGTCTTGCCTGGAGTGGTTTGCAACCCAGGTTTTCCAGAATGATGGGTTGTGGTGGGATGAAGTCCTGGTTGACCTGTAGTGACCCCTGCATATGGTTTGAAATTTAAAAAAGGACTTGCACACCAACACACCCTATAAAGGGGGGAACACTTGGAAAGCAGATATGATCATCAGCAACATTTACCTGTACTTGAGGTCATTGTCTTTTGGGGTGAAGTTTGACCTGTGACTCCGGGGGTAGCCATGCCAGGAAGGCCGCCTTGGGACCTGGTGGTCTGGAGGCCTGGGGCGCCTGTGGTACCGGTACCATGAAAACCTGCTCCCCCCGTGGTCTGGTTTTGCAGCCCAGGAAAACCTGGAGAGGAGGAGAAAGATACGCATAAAGAAACACATGGTAGGGCAAGAAAGTATCATATATATTTGGATGTTGCAGCGGGACTCAAAGGAAGATAAAAAGATATACTGTATTTGTAGTTGAAAATGGCTCAGCCCCTTACCACAGTTGATTTCATCAGAGTAATCCTTGCAGTCCGCCCGACCATCACAAAGCTTGGTATCTGGGACACACTCTTCACTTTGCTGGCATGCAAACAGGCCTGGGCCACAGCGCTGCACCGTCACTTTCCCGCCAGCAGAGGGGGACATGGTCAGGCTGCTCGGGGTCACCAGCTCATCTGCAAGGATGTGAGGAAAGGTTCCTTCATTATTAACACCAAATATGAATTAGGCTCACTAGTTCTGTAAAGCTAAGATGAGCTGGTGGAATTGGGAACTGAGAATTACGAGTTCCTCACCTGCTCTGCAGCCGAGGATCTCCACACGCAGGTAGAAGGTGTGTCTGAACTCCACAGGGATGATTCGCAGGTAGCGAGCACTGACCATCCGACCGAGCCAGCGGGTCACTGGGATCCTGCCTGCCATCCGTACCTCAAAAACCTACACCACAGCCAATAGAGAGGCCAAACCCACATATATGAACATTTTTTTATTTTTCTCCTCCACATATGGACACATTCCTATTCCTAAAGATACCATTTGATGCTAAAGAAGATAGTAAATGTCCAAATGAGTACATTTACCTTAGCAGGGCCGCCAGGGTTCCTATTGTCGGTATAGTCTGTGAAGAGGCTGCTGTGCATGGCAAAGGCCAGGCGGTATTTGGTGAGGTAACCCCACATGCGCTCCCCGCCCTGGGTCACCACCCCTGACACCCACGTGGGCTCCAAGAAGTCCACCTGGAAAAAGGGCTGAGGATCTGCAGGTAAGGGGCTCCATCCAGGCTCCATAACCTGACTGCAGAGAGGATAATGTGGTTTCGGATTATTTCCTGCTTTATATTACCTTCACCTTCGTCAAAGGATTTTAGGCAAATGCGAAAAAACACATGGAATGTTGAGGGAGGCAACTTTGAATCAAAGATCTGGACACTCACACGTTAGGGACGATGTTCAGTCGTCCAGCATCAGCAGGATTGTTCTCGCGGTGCGAGGACGACGTCAGCTGACCGTATCGAATTCTCCCATCCTCCAATCCGAGCGGAGAGGAGCAGATGGCTGCAGAATACAATCAGAGGCTATCACCGTCCAACCAAAAGCATGTCTGGCCAACTGAACGCTTCAAAACACAGAAACATTTGGTCCAGAGATTTGATATGTTTTAGAGGCTGCGGCTCTCAAAACATCAAAAATATAAACAGCATTTAACACTCACCACGATATCCTGGGGTACCAACCTGTGAATACATTAGAAAATAATATAATATAAGAATAAGAATAATATAATAAGTATAGATTAAAGTGATCCTATGTGCATCTGACTATTTGGGTATTCTAGTTCTCTCTGCAAACATGAGAGCAAAGAGCAAAGATGAGAATGAAAAAATGCCAGGCATGTCTTGTGTGCATTTCCAAAATAGATTCCACAGACAATAAATAAATGGAAATGTTATTTGGAGAGTATTTACTGAATTTTACGAAATTCTATGAATTGTTGTCTCACCATTGATGTGGCTGTGACAGCAGTCTTAGGTGGTGTCCTGAGGGGTGCAGGTGTGGGTGTGTATAGTCTGTAAATAACCATACAACAATGACAAGGAGGAAATACTTAACAACACCACGAGAAGATGAAGACGGGACTGTATGAAAAAAGACGATATAACAAAACAATAGTAATAGTAAAGAGCAGAATACAGAGCTGGATTGATAACTGTATTTATCAATTATCACAATTGCTATTACTACAGCAGAAATTATAGCAATCCCCTGTACCTGTCTGACTCGGTGGTGATGTCATGGCATCCAGTTTCATCCTCCCCTTTTGGACAGTGGGGGATTCCATCACAGCGGAGCCCTGCGTTGATGCAGCCCCCTGGTGGGGGGCAGGAGAACTGACCATATGGGCAGCGGCGTGGACTGATGGTTGTAGTTGATGGTTGTTTACCTGCATGTGGGTAATGGTTTGATTTAGTAAAAGAGTGTTTCCCATTTTACACATAAAAAAAGAGTAGCATTGAAGTATTTACAGACCATCCCCGCAGCCCATAATCTCAAGTCGGAGGTAGATGCCATTCTGGAAGTCATGTGGCAGCAGGCGGACAAATTGAGCCACCACCGTCCTGTCCAGTCGGATCTCTGCCACCCCCCCGTCATCATGGTTACCATAAAAAACCTTGAGATAAAATGGTTATACATCAATTGAAAGCTAGAAAAAGATTGTTTAAGATAACTATATGAAGTTTCTGGGTGTGATGTCTAACCTTGGCTCTGGGCCGGGCGTCAGTAATAAGCTCTTTGTAGGTGTACCATTGTCTGCCATCCCGGCTAAACTGGAGGTAGAAGCTGGAGACAAATGTGCCGAACGCACCACCACCCTGGGTAAGGACACCTGCCGGAGGGATAGAATGCATTCTACTTATGCTACTGCTACATAACTCACATCCATGCTTGTTCCAATGCACCTGCCTGTTCACCTGTGATGTTGTATGCCTTCAGCAGGTCCATCTGTAGGTATGGGCTCTGGTTGTTGCTTGTCTGTGCCTCGGGGCTCCGCTGTGGTAGGTCCTTATACTCGTCTGGTTCTGGACTCCAACCCTGCAGATAAACGGTTTGCAGATTATATCATGTTTGTGCTGCTGCAGCATGAACAATTTTAAAGACTGGAAAACATGAATGTCATCAAATAAGTGGCAAGTAGAGCGCTAGTAATGTGCAGGTCTCTGACACTATAATACCATAACCGTTCAGTTTGGGGCTAATGAAAATGATCGGTTGTTTAGTCCGATTCAGAAAACACAGAGTAATGTCCCAGGATTACCATAGAGGCTCATATTCATCCCCAAGGTTCCTTAAATGTCTGTACCACACTCCAATAGTTCTCCAACCAATAACAATGGGAATATATCTATACTTGACGTATACTAGACTTACGTACCTGGAGGTCTCTATGGGGGTCCCTCCAATGCAGCCGGCCTACCTGCGGGGGGTGACCAGGCTGCTGTGATGAGGCACTGAAACTGGAGTCTGGGAGAGTCTGGACACCCAGAGGATACCAACAGTCACCTGAACATCAGAGATTCCAAGAAAATTTGTGAGTGGAAGTAGATCAAATTGTGGATACCTTTGCCTCCTAGGATATTTTTCGGATAAAAAGCATTACTGTCTTGGACTGACTTGGTTTATCTGAACAATTTGTTTCTGTAAGGATAAATGGGAACCCCTGTCAGTGTTCTGATGTGTATAAATCAGTTTATATGTTACTGGTAAAGAAAAAAATATATTATAACACGCTAAAACACCTTCACATTTTGAGAATCGCCTGAAAACTCTAATTGGGTATCCAGCCCTATAACATGGAGATACTAGGCTAAAACCATAACCTATATGTGTGGACAGTAATCATTAAAGGTGTCTCGTTGATAGAGGGAAGCTGAACTATAGAGGAGGCTCTAGTGCAGGCCTCACAGATGACAAATGGCAGGAGTGAAAATCTAGATGTCTTTCTAAGTCCGGCTGTGGTTGGCCAAATTTCATGTATCAACCACTTTTAGAAATTCTCTGATCCTATTGGATCCGACTAGGCTGTGGCTGTCTCAACCGGCGCGTGCCATGAGAGCCACCCTGCGACCATCGGAAAGGAGATGGCGTAAATATAAACAACCTGATGACCTGCTTGTGTTTCAATCTCTCCTCTCCTCTTTTTCTGCTTCTATCTCTGCTGCTAAAAGCTCTTTCTACCAATGTAGAATTGAATCTTCATTTTCTAACCCCAAAAAACTATTTTCTATCTTCTCCAACCTCCTTGAACCCCCTAGTCATCCTCCCCCCTCCACCCTTCTTCCGTGAGACTTTGTCAACTACTTTACCAATAAAATAGCTGACATCCTTCTCAAACCCACCTCCTACTACAACTCGTGTCCTACCGAATTCAACTCTATCGCCCTCACTTTCCCCTTTCACCCCCCTTTCTCCGAAACCAAATTCTTACCCTAGTAACCTCTGCCCGTCTGACCACGTGCCCTCTTGACCACATTCCATCCATATTCTACAATCTATCGCTCCTGACATTCTTCCTGTCCTCACCTGGATCATCAACAATGCTCTGTTATCTCTCTGTTTTCCCAGACCTGTACACCACTACTCCTGGATATATAGGTGGGGTAAGGTAAGATAAGGTGGATGGCTGGATGTTAACCCACTCCTGAAGAAACCCACCCTCAACCCTTTTGAAGAAAACAACTACAGACGGTCTCTCCTCTTCCCCTTTTGTCCAAAACTCTTGAACGTGCGATCTTTAACCAACTCTCCTCCTATCTCCACCGTAACAACCTCCTTGACCCCCACCAATCAGGCTTCAAGGCAGGCCATTCCACAGAGACTGCTCTCCTTGCTGTCTCAGAGCAACTCCACACTGCTAGAGCCGCCTCTCTCTCCTCTCCTCATCCTTCTGGACCTCTCTGCTGCATTTGACACATTTGTCCACCAGATCCTTATTTCCTCCCTTCAGGAACTTGGTGTCAGAGGCTCTGCTCTCTCCCTCTCATTCAACCTTGACGGCCACACCTACCGGGTAACCTGGCGAGGATCTTTGTCGGAACCTTGTCCTCTTACTATTGGAGTTCCTCAGGGTTCCGTCCTTGGTCCCCTCCTCTTCTTGTTCTAACTCTCTGGGCTCAGTCATTCTCTCGCATGGCTTCTCCTACCACAACTATGCCGACGGCACCCAACTAATTTTCTCCTTCCCTCCCTCGGACACTCAAGTGGCGGCACGGATCTCTGCCTGTCTAACTGACATCTCTCAGTGGATGTCCGCTCACCATCTGGAAATCAACCTCGACAAGACTGAACTACTTCTCTTTGCGGGAAAATACTCTCCAACCCAGGACCTGACAGTTAACTTTTGCAACTCCGTGTTAACGCCCACTTTGACTGCTAGGACAGCCTGATCTCCAAAACCTGTTCGGGAAAATGTATACGAAAATCTTGAACATATTCGTAGTGATACATACGAAATAAATACGGACTGCAACTGATGACGTCACCCTATTCAAAGTGAATGGGGACCTGCACCCCGTAAACACACTTTGTGAAGTCTAACGATGTAAAATAAACGTGTTATGATTGCATTTTTAACGAGAAATCAATGTTAACTTGTAAGAATAGAATACTAACCCTAACCCCCTCAAAAAATCCAACATGGCGGAGAGACGTTCACTCAAGAATCCGACATGGTCCGCCATGTTGTTCACTCAAGGGGCGTGGTTAACCACCGCCAGTTCGTATGTATTGTTACGAATTTCTATGTTCAAGATTTTCGTATACATTTTTACAAACAGGTTTTGGAGATCACGTTGGCTAGGAACCTCGGCGTGACACTCGACAGCCAACTCTCCCTGACTCCCAACATCACTGCGACAACACGATCCTGTAGATACACGCTCTACAACATCAGGAGAATACGTCCTCTTCTCAGAAGGCAGCGCAGGTACAGATTCAGGCTCTTGTCATCTCCCGCCTGTACTACTGCAACTCTCTCCTGCAGTGTCCCTGCTACCGGCATTCCACCTCTGCAGCTCATCCAGAATGCAGCAGCTCGACTGGTCTTCAACCTTCTGAAATTATCCCACACTACTCCACTCCTCCGCTCTCTTCACTGGTACCGGTGGCTGCCCGCATCCAGTTCAAAACACTGGTGCTCACGTACCATGCTGTTAATGGATCGGGTCCAGCTTACATCCAGGACATGGTCAAACCCTACATCCCGACCCGCACTCTCCGCTCTGCATCTGCGAAACTGCTTGTTCATCCCTCACTGAGAGCAAAACACTTGACAAGATCACAACTCTTTGCTGTCCTTGCTCCCCCGAAATGGTGGAACGATGACACCAGGACCACAGAGAGCCTTCACATCAGCCGCATACTAAAGACACACCTCAGACTCTACCTTGACTAAAAGACTAACAAATTGTAGCACTTAAATTGTACTTATAATACCACTTATCTATAGCAAATTGTAAATTGGCTTATTAGATGAAATTGCACTTTCTTGCTCTTTGTATCCCTATGGTTGAATGCACTTATTGTAAGTCGCTTTGGATAAAAGCGTCAGCTAAATGACATGTAATGTAATGTAATGATGGGCAAAAGAGCGACAGTGCCCTTAGCCACAAAAATGAGTAGAGCATTACATGAGCCTCAGGGGTTCCCCTCTCTAGCCTGAATTAGCAGAATTTGTGACTTTTTAATAAATTAAGGAATAGAAAGGAGGACACATATATGGATAATCCCCCTTGGGGGAAAAAACGGGTGGTCAGTTAAACTAAAAGTGCAGTTAGTTGTTAGGCAAGCGATTGTATTCATCATTAAATGGGAAGTACAGATAAGGGGAACAACAGCTCTGATTTTACCTTGGCAGTAGCAACACCTGTCTCCTTCTACATGCACCAGACTTTGGCCCTGCACAAACAAAGTGACATTCAACGTTTGCCTCTGTCACACATGTGGCAGAGCTGCTATGGAACACAACTATGTGGAGGCAGGCCAAAGGATGCAGAGGAGGTAGAGCTGTGGATTATGACGGGTTTATGCCAGATACGATAGCAACACAAACCTGTTTAAGCATACAGTTACATGCTCAATTAAATGTGCAAATGTAACGACTTTACTGCGTCATATTTCCATGACACATACCCGAGCAGCAAGTACAGTAAGTGCACATTCATCAAACCCCAAAACTCGTACCTGTGGACATCCACTGACAGCGTGGGGACAGTAGAGGGAACACTGCACTGTCGAGTTGGGCAGACAGTGACAAACCTGGCAGTGGTCTGACCTCCATCTGTCTCCGACAGCATGGGACCGACCTTGGTACTCACACTCATCACAGGGGTTGGTCTGGCACCTGCACACAGATATGGTGTTAAATAATAAGACAACAATGAAGGAAACCTCAGGGTGGAGTAAAAACATAGAGGTAATTTATCCACTTGTAGTTGCTATGAGTTCAGCTTTGACACTGGCAGGCACTGTGTGCCTCAGGCCTGGTGCTGTGATGGGGAAACAGATACAGTTTGTCTGCCTCAACAGCTTTTTAAATCGTTGAGGGATCGGGATATACAATAAATATTGCAATACTTTAATTTTGATGTCTGATAATGACTCTATTATATAAACCAGTTTATTTGCAAAACAAAATCAGCCGTCAAAACTGTACGGAGCGAGGATGCTGCTTCAGGACTGCTTTGAAACCAAAACTGTTTGCACAGGGGGCTGACCTGAAGGAGTACACCTCAGATGTCCTACCCTTCTGCACTGAGACGGTAATGACCACCAAAACCATCAAAGAGTTTCCAAATCAAAAACCCTGGCTGGACAGAAACGTGCAGTTACTGCTTGGAGCTTCAGGTCTTGACATTCCGGCCTGCAAAAGCGCCCGTAGGGACCTTAACACGGGCATCAGAGAGGCAGGATGTTTTTTTTACAATGACAAAAAACATCCAGCCATCCACCTTATCTTACCTTACCGTACCTATATATCCAGGAGTAGTGGTGTACAGGTTGAGTAATAGAAAGAGTCCCATGAGGACAGTGCTACATACCGGCGGGCTTTCCTGTATATTCCCCTGCACGCTCTCCCGTCGCCATGCTTGATTGGGTTGTTTGGGCTCCGGAAGGACCACTGGACACTCTGAACCCCACAGGGCCCCAAACACTCTCCCCACTCAGTCCATGACGACCAGCCACAGTGCACTGCGGTTGCAAAAAACTGACTGTATAGGAAGGCTCAAACTTTGATAAGGCAAGTTCACAGCATATCTAAAGTGTTTGACGGACTCACCTGAGCAGTCTGGGTTAGGCTGGCACCTTTGCGTCCTTCCTCTCTCACAGACACAAATCTCACAATCTATCTTGATCTGCTGGCCCGGCCAGTAGCGCACGCCTGCAGCCTCACACACACACTCCTCTGGTGACACACACTGTTGCGTATGACTCATCACCTGGCCCTCCGGACACCAGCAACCTGAAATCAGATACAACTTGATTATGAGAAAAACAATTTAGCTGTTTTAAAAGGATAAGAATCAACAATGTATTACAATTTCCTTTCCTGTTGACTGACCTGAGTAGCAGGGGGCCTTTGCATCACAGCTCGTCCCACTGCTGATGTGGGCACAAGACACTGGGCAGGGAGCACAGCTGTGTCTCACCAGCCCAGTGGGACAGGTGGTGTTGGCACATCCATCATCAGGACAGGGCTCTAGAGAGGGATATTTTAAGAACTCTCTGAGCATTCCAATTTTCATTTGCGACCTTTTAGCGCAATCAACCTGTTTTTCATTTCTTTTCTTCTCATTTTGAAAGAAGTGCAAGACTACAACAACCTTTAAGAGGAGCTTCATTTATAATGCATTTGGATACATATGTGTGTAGTTGTAGCTGTGAACAACAAAACATTTCTTGTGAAAACAATCAACAGCAGGTTGCAACTTTTTGTGCTTTTGGGGTGAACACATCTTTCCTCCACAAGTATTGTATTGTAACAATTAGAACCTTACTGATCTCTGTAGGCAGGTTGGACGGCCCGGGGAGCTGGAAACAGTCTCGGCCCCCGTAGAGGGGGGGGATGCAGCCTCTGTGTCGGACCTGCACGCCACCGCAACCGCTGGAGCAGTTGGCCCAGCTCACCCACGGCAGCCACTGACCATCCACTGGAGAGAGCATCACATTTTAGAAACAAATACGGAACATTTTTTTATTTAAAACTCTTCTCAAACCTATTTTATTTCATGTCCCCATTCTTACCAGGACAGGTGGTGTTGAAGCACTGCTGCCTCTGGGATTCCTGTCCCATACAGTGACTCAGCGGATCTCCTGCGGGACAGGTTCTCTGCCGGCTCCTGGAGCCTGTACCACAGGAGGTGCTGCAGGGGGTCCACAGACCCCAGGAGCTCCAGGTTCTACAGCCCTGCTCATCAGTGGGGCCTCCAAGTGGTGATTGTGAGGAGTTTGGGCAGTCTACCACACCATTACACACCTAGGTAACGGGAATGTAAGTGATGGGCTGCTTTCGTGAATTTTAAAAATGAAATAATAATTAATAAATATATTTCTATGAATTATATAGAATTCCTTAATATTTCATATGATCCATGCTTATGATGGATAACCAAGGTGATTGCTAATCAAACCATATCAACACAATCAATCAGATTCACGATTAGTAACTATTTCGATTTAATAAAAAAGGAACTTGGATAATATCGATATGTAAGATTTCTACAAACTTTTCAAAGAAAACTCTGTCTACATCAAAGATTTAAAAAGTGCAAGCAAAAGATTTCTTAGCTACATCGTCCTTGGTGCAAAAGATAATTTTATAATTCTTTTTGGTATTCAATTACCCTCCACCACTTAAATAAATCCCTGCCTGTATTGCTGGTGGCAAATGTACCCGTATATACTATATGGATGTACAGTATATCAGTCTGAAGCGTACCATATTAAAGGGGACACAGGATCCGTCCGTACAGGTAAATTCAGGGCAGATGAGAGTGGTGTTCCTACTGCCAGGGAGTTCTGGTGAGACGGTTTTATCTGGACAGAGCAAGATTTCAAAAGTATCATTAAACAAACCAAACGATCACAAAATCCATCAACTGTGAATATAAGAAACTAGGATGCCCACTGCCTTTAACTTTCCTTCACTGTAAACCCGAACGTCCAAAGTAATTAAATAGATTAAGTAGTGTATACTCAAATTTTTGAAAAAGTTCTACTAACTTAATTATGTCATGTTGGTGTAACATGTTCTTCTTTTTTGAGTAATTTTAACTAATACTTTTTGATTTAATGGAACTATTTAACAAAAACTTAAAAATATAACTTAAGTACAACTTAATAGAATTAAGAAATGTCATACTAAGAATGATAAAGTCCTGTTATTTCTATTTTTTCAAATAGGGATGATTAAAAAAAAAACCTAATTTATATAGCACATGCTAAAATACAATCAAATCTCACAAAGTGCTTCACAAAATAAGTAACATCGATCATTAAAAAATACATTTCAATCATAGCTTATTAAAACAGTAACAATTTGATTGGGGCAAATGGTCTGAAATGCATTAGACATTAATGGAAGACAAAATGTATTCATTTTTATTGTCATCAGTTTAATGTAGCCTATATATTCATTTTGCTTGCAGGGATCATTTTAAAGCTCAAACTGACTTCCTACACTAGTCCATGTTCTCTCTAGTTAAGCTCGTTTTAAATTCTGAGCAGTGAGCACGCTGTAAAATGTGCTTTTACTTGTTTGTTATTTTAGGATATTATTCTGTCAGTATAACAAAGTATTCAAGTTGTCATGATAACACAACATTACTAGTTAGTAACATATCTACGACAAATAAAACGCTAATCTGAAAATTAATTCAATTGAATTAACACGCTAGTAGTGTATTTTAAGTCAAATTGATTAAGGAAGTAGTCGCGACCGTTATCAAAGTGCATTATGGGGTTGGCGGGCGAAGTTGACTTCCTTTCCGTCCTTGAGCCTTTTCGGACCAGGGTTCGGTAGCATCATCGGCTCAGACTGTTTTCAAGGTGAGTGAAATCATAGGTGTTTTATATATATAAGTTGATATATGTAATGTGTGAAGTTAAATTATGTTACAATCAGCCAGTTGCCAATCCTCAAACGTAAAACAATTTAATTTAAATAATTTTCCAGACTTTGTCGTACGAGTGACATTACTAACGTTAGTTACTTCTGCTCCATTCACTGGGACTTAGTCTTCTCTGCCTGTGTGTGTCTCTACTTCAGCGGTTGCTGGTTTGAACTCGCAAACGTGTGCGCTAACGTACGTGCTAACGCACTCTGGCTAACGAACATACTACGCTAACTGACGTTACTTGACTGTGCATCTCGGACCAGCCGAGGAGGACGGGGATAGTATTCCACTAGCTAGCTAGCTTGTTCAACTGAGAAGGGCGGCTAACGAACCTACGCTAGCTAACATAAGTTAACGGTGCATGCTTGAAACCGCTTTTCAGTCAAACAATCTAGCTAGCTAGTTAAAAAAAAACGGCCTCCCGTGCTTCTCGGCTGGTCCAGGAGCAGCGCCACGTGTTTCTGCATCAAGCTTGTCGTGACTCGCAGTTCTGTGGCATTTCTATTAATTTTTTGCAAGTCATTCTGTTCATTCATTTTTGTGTAAAGCTGGAACTTTCCATCTATAAACGTTGTATAAAACTAATTGAAAACATGTCATTTTAAGGCAGTGTTAGCTGTAGTCATTGATCATGTTTTGGTAAGCTACTAGTAACTAACTTGTTATTATATTAAGTATAATTCCGTTTTTAAATTTTTAGATGGTGGTCTGAACTTTGTCATTTCTTTTCTTTGCCTTTTAGGTTGCTGGTTCCAAAATGATCTGGAAGTGTAAGTTGTGCGCAGCTTCTTTCACCTCCAGAATACAGTTATTTAGACACTATAGGCTGCAACAAGATGAGACGGCTGGATGTCAGGAGGTCACTGTTAATGCTGGAAAAAGAAGTAGAAGTAATCCTGAAAATGAATCTTCACATTCCAACATTAAAAGACCCAAGCGAGCCGAAGTCAACTTCCTACCCAACTTTCCCCAAGGAAAGGATCCTTCAATCCTTGAGCAGTTGAGGCAGACAATTGTTGAAGAAGTCACGAAGACTGAGGAGAGCCTGCCCCTGATTAGAAAGATGATGGAGACCACATTTCCCCTACGCCGACAGACTATAGTGATGTCCTGCCCACCAGTGAACGAGCTCATGAAGCTCTGGCCTGCTCTCAAAATAGAGAATGAGGTAATATGGATCAGCTCTCTTAAGTGAAAATTATTGTGATTCTAACTCATTTGGCCCCTATTTTCTGCTTTATGAATGTGTGCTAGAGTCTTCAAATGTTACAGTTTTTGTATAAGTGTTGCTGTATTCTCATCCTACTGTTATTTCAATGTAGTTGTATGCAGAGTTCCAGCGGATTACGAATCAGAACCTCTCCAACACATTCTATGCTGAGCTTGACCGCCATCTTCCTCGACTGATGACCTTATTCAGACAGAAGGCATCAAAAACTGGGAAGACAGCAGAGGCTCTATTTGAAATTTTAAAAATCCACAATGAACAGGTAAATAAATTATTACACACTTCATAGGTTCTATGACTAATGAGTTTTGTGTATTTTGCAATTAGTCCACTTTGTGTTTGCCATTTGTTTGATTGCATTAATAATGTGAATAGGTTATTTGTGGACATGCGTTTTGTTTGGACTGTTTAAAATCAGTAGGTACAATTCTGTTTTTATCTGAATAGGAAATCCATGACATCCACACCAAGCGCACTACTGTTCTCCACGCCCTTCCTGTGTATCTGTGCGAGGATGCTTCTGGATTTTTCAGAACCTGCACAGTGAGTCTCCTTAAGTCACTAACAAATCATACTGTGTATTATGTAAATAGTTTATCAAAAATACTATTATCTTTTAGGACTTCTTTGTTTAGTACAGTTTGTGTATGATCTGTTTTCTTTCTCTTCACTACAAAGGAACTGTATTGGCAAGTGATAAGATGTTCAGTAAAACCTGTTCCTGTAAATGTCCTTTTAACTTGGTTTCAGTCTCTTACACCACTTAGATTCTCTGGTAATTTGGCAGATTTGTGTGTGCAGAATATGGATCTTATGCTTTTCACCTCTTGAAATAAGACCAAGATCTCCCTTGTAAAAGGGGTATAGGTCGTCAATGGGACTTGGTTAAAGGAAGATACATTATATGTAATCTGTTCTGTTCCATGTGTTAGTTTGTGATTAGTATCTCTTTTTCATTCATTCAGGACTAGTCTGATGAGCCAGAGCTTGACGGTGTTGCAGTGGGCCTCCTTACTGTCATCAGTGACCATGACACAAGTCCAGTTCACTACAACCCTGTGAGAATCTCTGTCATCATTGAAAGTGATGCCATGGTCAGCGTCCCCTGACATGGCGATGCCTTCCTGGTAATCTTTGGACTGATCTATGCACTACACCTCAGCTACCCCAAAGCACTGACCAACACTCTTGAATTCACTGAAAAAATTCTACTTGGTCTAGAAAGTGGTAAACTGTCACCCAAGTTGCAGAACCTCAAGAATGACTTGATGCAGAAACTCATCTGAAAGAAGGCTGCAGGGAAAGCTTTATAAAAGGCTAGTTCAAAGTTTAAGGGGAAATGTTCTATAGAGTTTTTGTAATTTCATCCAAATTGCTGCCCTGTTGCCTTATGCATGCATTTTGCATGTAATCTTGTCGCGCAAATAATTTGCGTCATGTTTGGTGTGACCACGGCATTACTCAGGAATTAGCCAAAAGCACAGTTTTCTTTTTTAGCTGTAACGAAAAATAATTTCATTGGTATTTATTTGTTCTGATTACTTTGATTACAATTTATTTGAGCTCTTTATATTGAACAGACCAGTGCATATGTCTCTGTTGATTTTATAAATGTTGATTTATTTTTCTATTTCATTTTAATACCGCTGTGTGCTAAAAGGGAGTGGGTAAGAAAATACGGTTCAATAGCAAGTGTTCATGAGTTTGTGGAACTCAATGTATTTGAGGCAATCGATTGCCTCAAAAATATTAAGTTTCGAGTGACAGGTTTTTAAGTAAACACATGCAACATTTTTGACTAATGTGTACTTAAAACAATGACAACACAAACTAATAAAAATTGAGTTTGGTTAACATGAAATGGTGTGGTTGTGTACTTATTTTTTTAAGTTCTGTGAACTTATTCGTATTAGTTTGAAAACTAGACATTTTAAGTAATAATAACTGAAAATAATTGAGTTGCCTTAACAGAAAACTAAGTCATATTAACTGCAAATATTTGAGTTGAGCTAAATGGAACACTTTAATTAAACTGTTATCAAAAGGTACAAGTATCAAGTAATCCAACCTTTTAAGTTCTGGAAAATGTTGACTTTTAAGTTGATCAACTCAAAAAAATTGAGGCAATCGATTGCCTCAATTTTTTTGAGTTCTGGTAACTTATTCGGGTTTACAGTGTTCCATCCATCCTTCTTTCCCTTTTTTTCCTATCAGGAGGTCCTTCAAACACAATAATGTATATTTTGTTGCTCCATCTCATCTCATCTATCGTTTCTTCTTATCTCATGAGAACTCACCACACACAAACTCATCTTCACCCTGTGGACAGTCCTGAACGCCGTTGCACACTTGCGACATGTTCACACAGGTGCGGTTGTCGCACAGGAAGCTGCCTGGGCATGGCGGTATCCGAATAGAACCTAGCATGGGGACAGATTTACTGCCAAAGGTTTTTTCTGTGGCTTGGATGACATAGACGCTTGTTTTTTTTCTTAAGGCTCAAATACCATAATAATCCCATTTGTATTTGCAACGGCTCACCACAGTTGTCGATGCTTTCGTCTGAGGCATCCCTGCAGTGTAGGATCCCATCACAGAGCTGCTGGTAGTCTACACACTGATCCCCGCTGAGACAGGGCACCAGGCCAGGGCCACAGGGGGCCGTGCACCGCTGCTCGTCGCTACCGTCCATACAGTCTGTTTCCCCATCACAGCGCCAGGCCTGAGGCACACACTGGCCACCAGTGGCACAGCTTAACTCATAGGACCTACAGGCTGGAGAAACACAAGTGTGTAAGAGGAACACAGATTTCTCAAAACCAATATCTTGTATGATCAAATGAGTACCTGAAGTGGGAGTAGTCCAGGAGACGGGGGAGGGTGACGGGGTTATGTAGCAGTTGGTTCTGTTCTCATCTTCTCCGCCTCCACAGTCCAACGTTCCATCACACACTTTAGTAGTGGCCACACATGTTCCATCACTACAGGCAAACTGGTCGGGAGCGCAGGTCACTGCAACACACAAAAAGGATTCCAACCCACGCAAAAAAATGTGTTGCACTTATGGCTATCAAATAACACTGCATTAGTAGAATTACCTCTACTAGGACAGATAGCTTCGTCTGTTCCAGAGGGGCAGTCTCTGTGTCCATCACATACTGTGTCTACAGGGACACACTGATCCCCAGGGCACTGAAACTCCCCAGCTGCACACACACACCTATAAGCAGAAAAAAGATATGATGACATTGTGTGGTGCAATCTATTAGTAAGTGGACAAATGCTGCTCAGAAAACAAAACAAAAAGAAAGCACAATCTGTATGGCTGAAGAATATTTGCAAATTATTCTAATTATTCAACATAACTTTATCAACTTTGTAGGATATATTGATTTGGTGGACTTCACCTAGTAAAATAAAGATTAGAAAAATTATAAAATACAACAAAGTACTATTGCAAGGCTGGGATATTTGCAGCTTCGAGCTGATGTCAGGTGGATATTTCTGAGGACGGGCGAGATTTGAAACATTGCATTTTTTGCAAAAGGCCAGTCTATTTCAGCACCGGCAATCCCAAATAGCAAATAGGTGGCTGAATACACACCCTCTCTCGTCACTGAGGTCTCCGCAGTCATCGTGTCCGTCGCAGCGGTGGAGGTACAGAATGCAACGTCCTCCAGAACACAGGAATTCCCCCTCATCACAGACCACACTGCAGTCTGGAGCCAGGAAAGCACAGTTCATCAAAGTCACTATCATAAATTACAGCACAGTAAAAACAAGACAGTAGATGTCTACAAGAAACACCATCTTTCTCAACATAATAATATTCTTTAGATAAAGCCTCCTTCTTGATAAAGTGTTGATGTGACTTGTGTAGTTTGTATGAAGAATTGCATATTGTTTATTGATTACCCTGCTCGTCAGAACCGTCAGCAAAGCCACAGTCCAGACGCCCGTCACACACTCGGCTGGCTGGCAGACACTTTCCATTGGCACACTGAAATTCCCCGGGCGGGCACAGGGGTGTGGGGGTGGTAGGGCCGCAGAACTCCTCATCTGATTGGTCAGAACAGTCTGGGTGTCCGTCACAACGCAGAGCCAGGTTCAGACATGGTCCACTGTAAGGGGTGGTGTCAATTGACTTTATTCACTTCTGTATCTGCTTAGTCGTAGCAAAGAGTGAAACAAAACTTATTCTGAGGTTAATGTGTCGTTGGATGATTATCAAATAGAAATCTCGAGTGTAGCTTGCGTGTATTGAATTGAGTTAAAGTCTAAACTTTGTTCATTACGTCTGGGTGAGGCCTTTAGGAACGTATCTGTAACATTACAGATTATGCACCGTTGTGCTTTCTGGAATATTTCAAACCAACCATCAACAAACTGCTGCATTACGTGCTAGCTATACCCATGTTGGCAAATTACATATTGCATTTGAGGTGACATAAAATGATTTCAACATTTAGCATATCATTGTAATATTCTAAGCACATAGTTGAGTGATTTCAATCAGTATTCTTACAGGCATACTGAAATAAACTCAACAAAATGTTGGTGGCACAAGATAAAAAGTACAGTGGCCGGGCATGTCTCTACGATTCATCCTCTGGTGACCATGAGAATATTCCATTTGATTGAAAGCGATTCTAACAATGTTCTGTATACTAGTACTGACCGATGAAGGCTTGATGTCAGCGCTTGAATCTGTTATCGTCCTAGTTTTCACACATATAAACTGTGCATGCTTATAAGAGATTTTGGATTCACCTCGGCGTGCTGGTACATTGAAAGTTGTCTGGGGGGCAGGTGGACGGGCAGATCTCATCCGAACCATCGCCACAATCTTCCTCGTTGTCACACACCCACTGGGTGGGGATGCAGCGCCCCCCAGCACAGGTATACTCTGAATCTAGACAGGGAGGGGGCGCGGGAGGGCAGGCCACACCCTTGCACTGCCACACGCCAACCTCACAAGAACTGAAAACAAAAGTGACACAAAATATTTTATATTTTGATTTTCTGAGTGGAAAAACGTGAGATATGCTTTCGTAAGCATTTCGGTTTTACCGACCAGTTTTGGCAGTGTTGAGTGATGACTGTTCCAGGTGGAAACATGGAGCCCTCCCACTCACATGGACACTGGATGATAACTACACAGCTGTCCCCTGTAGAGCAGATACAATTTTAAATATTATTATATTTACAAGTTTATACTGAAGGTGGCACAAGATTAAAGTTTTTCTTCTTGGGCTATCATGTTTGGATATTTTACAATTTGTAAAGAGTTTGTAAAAGAGTAGGATGAACTCAAGGTATATGATGTGTCCAAAACAGACAGGGTCCATATAGTAGGATATACAGAGGAGCAATGCAACAGCTTCATTGATCATTTGATTTCTTATGTCCAGCTCTAGATCTCTGCTTTCCTCTGAATACCTTATATGCGAGTGGGCTGTCTCCTTCACATCTCGCTGAGGTTAAGGAGAGCCGTGTTGAGGAAAAATGAAATCCTGTGCACCGAGGAAAGTTTCATCTACAACAGATGTTTTTGCAGTCTCGGGTGTGCCTTTGTGCTACTGTTTTGAGTGTAAGACTTGCATAACTGTTATTACTTGAATTATTAAATAGCCAGATGAGCTCATTTTTAGTTTCATGTAAGATTCTGTTGCAGCTAAATGCAGAGTTCATCCGCAATACCACAATCCACCTGGTTTCACCTGGATCATTTCTCCAGCTAACTGAAGACTTTCGAAAAGAAGGAAGGACAGCAGGACACAGTATCAGCAGATCATGGCAGCCATTGATCAGGTGTGTGTTTCTCACTTTAAAGCTGACCCTTCAGATTGTAACTCTAAACATAATCAAATACTACTACTACTATAAAAGCATGAACCCATGAACATATAACACAATTTTAAATTATATTTAATTCATCTATATCTATTCCTCAGTTTATGTCACTCTAATGTTAAAAATGTAAATCTAAAAGCATTGATTATTTTACAAAAGTTGATTTTGGTCCAAGCAGAATCCAAGCATTGAAGTAAAGCAGTACTAAAAGCATTATGCTTCTACTTAAATGAAGAGCCCGACAAACTTGTTAAGAAGTACACGGTAAGTTATGACACTGTTGATACTGTTAACACAACCACTAACAAAAAAGAATAGGGTAAACTATTTTTGTCTCCCCTCTATATTTGATTTCTTTCTAAATATATACATGTCTATATATAAATATACACATAAATAAATATTCTTTCTTCGCTACCAAAATATGGTAATGAGTGTAGAATTTCTAAGACACCGTTCAAGTTAACAATAGTTCCTGTAATTAAAAGTAAATATGAAGCTCCTGTATATGCTTCAATTATTAGTTTTTGAAGTTGTTTCTACACACCATGGTACGATTGAGTTCTGTGGCACAAGCCAAGTTTATCCTAATAGGATTATTTAGATTCCTTGTGTATCTTTACAGTTTTCAGATTTCTTCACAAGAAAAACACAACTACCACTCATATTCTCTAAAGATACTTGAAAATATCCATTCATAATACAGATGTTTGTTTAATACTGTTGCTTTCTGCCATTTTGAGGATGCCGATTTTCCTGGAATGGAGATCTATGTTGTGGAACATGAAGGACACGAGGCAACAGATGCACCTGAGGATGTCGGCATCCTCGTTGGAGGAGGTACAGTGCTGCAAGACCGGAGAGATGTGGCAAACGGCTGCACAGCCCTGTTAGGCCTGATCTACAGTTTGAACTTGATCTATCCCAAGGACCTGCGATACACTTTTGAGTTTCCTCAGAAAGTTTGAATGGGAACAACCTCTCCACTAAGTTGAAGGTCCTCAAACAAACTGCATGAGTAAAAATTCCATCAAGACTGTAGATAAGAACTGGGTTGAATTTCTGTTCATCCTCACACAAGGAAAAACAGAGTGCTTTTGAACTGTGGACTGATGCTGAACACAACTGTTATGTTTCAGGACATTATTTGTTGGTCTGTTATTGTGTTATTTGACACTGTCACTAGTGGTACATGTTTTACAGAAGTGATTAAGTTGGACGCAGTGCAGCTATGATTAGCACAAATACGGTTGTAATTGTAAAAATTTTTACCGTGCCGGACGGTGCCGGCTGGGCAAAAGCAGCCCTCCACGCAGGAGAGAGCGCCACACTGGGAGTGTGGACTCGGCTGAACACTGGGACATGAGTGAGAGCAAGCTGGACCACAGGGGTCGTACACCAGCCCGTTATCACACTGCATAGCTGAAAGAAGGGGGGAAACAGAGAGAATTAAAAAGAGAAAGGCAGGACCAGGTCAGAAGATCAGAGTGGATAAGCGTGAACGGTGCATCGAGGGTCTTTGACATACGACAGAGTTCTTGGGACCTCCAGCGGATGTAGACCCCTCTGTGGTTACACTCTTCGGCATAGGCAGCAATGGCTGTGCAGAGACACTCACAGTCCCCACCTGAGTCACAGCTAGAACACACAAAACAATGACATGACAAACAACAGGAACATGGTATCCTTTCTTTTCCCGAGTTGTGTTGTGTTTGTGTATCAACACGCCTACGAATAAGCCACATGCACGGAGAAATACACACTACTGATTGAAGGCAGATTCCTATTTGTTTTTGTAAATAAAAGAGCAATCCAAGCTTGACATCTAACAATGCATGTTTCAAAACCTATACAGTATTTATTTTTAATGGTATCATTTTTTCCTACCGTGATAAAATAACAAAACCATTGCTGAATGTGAATGAGTTTTGAGTGTGGTTTCAGTATTGAACAATGCTTGTTAGCAATTGAAAAAAACTAAGCAATCGAGAAAAATGAATACGTATTGTTCATAGTAGATTTGATTCGAGAAGATAATTTCAAGTTGCTCAGTGCCGCCACTCACCCACAAGCATCGTAGACACACCAGTCGTAGTACTGCTGGAAGGGCACCTCGGGGTGGCACTGAGAAAAGAGCTCCTGAGTCAGGACTGCACACCTTTTCCTGGCCCAGGGCACCCTGTGGGTGTTAATCTGAGCAAGACAAAGAAGGAGCTTTAACTTTTACATTTGTGCGTATGAGAAACATGTTATTTGTTGTCATTATATTAACCTTTTACTGTCTCCCGTAAGAGATTTGTCTTGGACATTCAAGAGAGTACAGGTCACATAGCAGCTCATAGTCTCTCATAATACCTTTTAAGCTATCTGTATACGGGTACAATTAAATGTATTACCATTATTTATTACCATTAAATTACCATTGGCATCAATCCCAGAACATAAACACTGATATTACACTGATGTCCTGTACTTACTGGTATTTCTCAAGTACGTTCAATGTTTCTGCAAGAGTCCCTGTGTGTGTGTGTGTGTGTGTGTGTGTGTGCGTGTGTGTGTGTGTATTGAACTCACAGCACAAGGGTCCCGGAGGTCCTGGTCTGCCACGTCAGGGCAGGAGGGGCTGACCTTCCAGGAGTTACCAAACAGCTCGGCGGTTGACTCCGCGATGCCCTGCCGGGTAGTGAAGTCGTTCTCTGTGTCCCCATCAAAGTTACCACATAGGCCCCTGACCCTGCCCCGCAGGTGGGCCGCCAGCCGCACGTACACGCGCATACCTCGGTACAACAATTGGATAGACAACAGCATTACCATTAATATGTTTGTTGACCAGCATCTACAGCGACAGACATCGGTAATGCTCAAAGAACTGTTTGTCTCAACAAACAATAAATTAAGTTTGAAAATGCTATAACCTTTTCTAAATGTAACAAACTCTCACACAACCTTTGCAGTACGACCCAAGTATCTTTTATCCAGGCACATGCTAACCACCCAAATACATGCATCTCTGTAAAAACCTTGCAATTTAAAGACATTTATCAGACGAATACATTTATACCTTCAATAATTGCCCACTACTCGCTGCGCACGGCAGTTCCGTCCACCAGGGAGAATGCGCGACTCCACCTACGCCCTCGGTCATTTCATCGTGTTTATCCGCCACACAAGATCCGCGAAATATTGTCTAACATGAAAACGGTCCGCGAGGTAAAAAAGGTTGGGCACCCCTGGTATAGATGTATGTTTTGATATAATCATGCTCTGGTGTAACTCCCCCCCCCCCCCCCCCCAGCTAATTTATTAATATAATAAAATTTGAAAAATAAAGTATTCAATTGTGTTAAGTTTGATGTGTGTGAGTCCTACCTCCATCCCATAGCAGAGTGACCCCTAGTTGGGAGGAAAGGGAGACAAACAGGCCGACTCTCTCCAAAGTCAGACCACTGCCACTGTAGGACTTTGGTAGACTAACTGGCATCCCATTTACTGTCACAGCTTTACCTAAAGGAGAGAGCAAAGACAAGCCTACCTCAAGCAAGCTTCATAAAACAGGGTGGGCAACCCTCATAAAACAGGGTGGGCTTTGGACCCCATTCCTCGTACCTCTCAGCAGATGTATGACAGTATTTCCCAGGCTGAGGGTCACTGACTTTGTGCAGGTGACCCCGGTGCTGCCGCATGGCACGTTTTCTGCCATCACGCTGAACAAACCGTTGGTCTCCTCCGCCAGCACGTACTGGCAGTCGCCCAGGAAAGAGTAACAGCGGCCGTCAAACGTGACGTAATGCGGGTCGCCCGTCGCCACGCACACACCGGTGCAGGCCGACTGGCTGCAGTGCCAGCGCCGCTCCTTACACACACTGCAGGGAAGGAATGGTGCATCGTTTAGGAGATTTCACGGAGCGAGGAGGGGAGGGGATGCGATGCGGAGACATGCATGCGGTACCATGTGTTGCAGTCTTTGGTAATGGTCTCGTTGCTGAAGTAAAGCCGACCATTGTGGTGACACGGGCAGTCCTCTGGAAGAACACAGCGATCATCCTAGAAGACATAACCATGGTCAAATTCAGCCATATCACCAGTAAAGATATTGTGATGTTTCTACCTTATTGATCCATAACAAGACATTTGTACAGTACTCCTTATAACTTTAAATGTAAGAATTAAGTTAATTATATCACTGATACAACACCAGGCTTTTATTTTAAACTAATATGTAACCAATGTTAGGAAGGTCGCTTTTTAAATTGAACAGGTTTATGATTATTACTTACAATGCAAAAGATGTATTAGATAACTCTTTTAACTCTTGCATTACACCTATTACATCACATTACTTATTATTTTCACAAAAATATATAAACTGGGCAATTGAATTGATTTAACCAGGCAGTCTAGACCTCAAAACAATACTCAAGACTCAAGATTTCAAAACAACATGACCTCAAGCTTTTGTACTGAAACGGATTTAATGGGATGTAATCCCTAACATTTTGATTAGTACTGTATATGCATATATTAGCACTGGCGCAAATCAACGTGTTAATCTATGCCCTTAATGTGTCCGAGTTTAATGCGGTAAAATATTTTAAATCAGATAACACAGTGGTTAACATTTCAGGCCATGGACCCCCAAATTGATGGCGAGATGGAGCAGGGACCCCCTATTCTACGGAGTTTGGTCCGCCATCTTTTATTTTTGAGCTTCGCGCTCTTTAGATGTGAGCATAAACGAGAGCTGATTGGCTGGTGCCTGTGCGGTCGTATTTGCATGAAAGGTGCTGTGAGGGAACTGGTGCCCAGCTTGAGAGCTGCTGTGGGAAGCTGAATGTGTGTACTGTGGACTAAAAGATAACATCTTCTCCATCAATTTATCCATTCGCTACAATATGTTGGATTCATGTTAATGTGTATTTAAAGACAATAAATACAATTCTGATTCTGAAGACAAAAAAAAAAAAATGGTTGAATTTTTTTATTTTTATTAAAAAACAAATTTGTCTTATCAACCAAAAATTTTGCGACCCCCCCTGCAGTATCTTCGCGGACCCCCTGTTGAAGATCTCCGTTGTAGGCCATGCATCCCCTTCTACATCCCAACTGGGTTCATCTTCAAGCATACTCTTAAGGAAGTTGTCTTCCTCACTCAAACTACTATAGCTCGACGCGACACCCCCCCACTTCCCGCACTTAAAAATGAAAAAGGTTATTTATAGCTAATTGGACCAATGACAGAACAGTTTGCTCACGTGTGATGTTTGTTTACAATATTCAGTCCGCTGTTTCATGTTGCTGTGCGAACACAGACTGAACAGAAGGGGCAACTGCAACATTGTGTCATATTAATTCTGAATCGCGCAAAGCAAAAAAACTACATAAATACCCTGATAAACTCCAGTTACGTCACTTTAAAGGAGCCATAAGGACGAGGACACACGCACAGGCTCAGAGGAAGATTGCATCATATTCCATTTACAATTAACCGTACACAGCAGCTAAATTTCAGCATGTTTTATAAATGTTGCTGAAAAAGTTAGCCGTTAGCTGATGTTAGCTGCACAAACTAGGCTTACGTGTGTACGTAAAAGGAGGAGCTGAAGTGTATTTATTATGCCTTCTTAATTTTACAAATTAAGGCTGTGCTCCAGGAGTGCAGTCGGGGGAAATAAAGGACCCACATTAAAAATATATTTATCTTAGTGTCCTGTCTCATCATTTTAATCAGGCTACATTCATTTTTAATTGTAATCTTGCAAAGGGTAGATTTATAACTCATGTTTCTATTTTGTGTACATTTTTTATCATTACATTTTTCCACCATTACATGTTTCCTCTCGCGCACCCTCTAAAGGCCGCTCGCACCAGCAGGGGTGCCCGCACCACACTTGAGTTGAGTTAAATGTTTACATTTGTTCTTCCGGTGTGCCGGAAGTAAACAAAGTTGACCACAGAAACAAAACCACCGCTAGCTGCCGTCAGTAAGATAGTTGAAGTTGAAGATGGAGAGCTTTTTGCATTGGTGCAGAGGAATTCCTCTACTTGTCAAACACAAGGGGCTGAGTGGCAAATGGACCACCTAGGTAGGTAGGTTTAAATTAAACTGTCTAAAAAACATGCTTTCTAAAGTGATTACTCATTACTTGTAAAGTTTAGTCTTTAAAAGAAAAACAAACTTTTAATCGTGATTAATTTTTTCAAAATGTGCGAATAATTAGTTATAGATATACATATATATATCTACATATATATATTTATAGATATACATTTATGTATGTATAGTGTATCTTTACAACTGACATTGATTACTAATGTATTCTTTACTTCTTCTTATTTATTTTACATTTGATTATGTAACTCTGATATGTAACTTGATACTCCACAAAATAACACAGTGAAGGAAAGCAGACAAGTTTGCAACTAATGTTAGCAAACTTAGTTGCTAGTGAACATAGTGGAGCATTTAACAGTTAGCATTAAAACAAATTTAAAAGTTATTTTTACAATTGGGAACTGTGGAGACCAAAACTGAGTAATAAAGAAAGTAAGATAAATCCTGGATTTGCATCAGCCAGGTTGAAAGAACAGCATCTTAATGGATGGTAATAGTGCTCTGTATGTCAAACCTCAGATGACCAATTTCTCTGCTTTTCCCCATGAGGCCCGAATAATGATAAGCTATCCATCCATTGTCAAATCCTGCACACAGGGGCGCTGGAGTCTATCCCAGCCAATTTCAGGCTAAACCCTGGATTGGTCGCCAGACAATCACAGGGCTAAAAGAGAGACAAATGACCATTCACACTCACATTCACAAGCCTACAGGCAATTTAGAGTCCCCAATCAACCTGATCCCCAGAGCATGTCTTTGGACTGTGGGAGGAAGCCAGAGAATCCAGAGAGAACCCACACATACACAGGGAGAATATGCAGACTCCACACAGAAAGGCCACTGGGCGGAGTCGAACACAGGACCTCCTTGCTGTGAGGCGACAGTGCTAACCACCACGCCACCGTGCCACCCCGAGCAATGATAATGCAGGTTGTAATTATAAAATTGTAAAATGTTTGTACTTGGTAAGCGCTTTCTGGTCTTCTGACCACTCAAAGTGCTTTAACAATACGTGTCATAAGTCACCCATTGACCACACAATGACAAGAGCTACCATACATGGCCATATGTAAGCCCAAGGTAACATTGAGACGGCCGCTAGCAGAGCTGGGAATTAAACCCCTGAACCTATGATTGAAGAATGGCCCTGCTCTCAACTGGGCCACAGTCACTCTTTTTTCATAAAAGTAATCTTAGCTTAACCAACTGCATGGTCAGGTATAGTGCATGTGCCTCTCTAAGTCCCACTAGAACACT
Organism: Gasterosteus aculeatus; assembly: GCF_964276395.1. NCBI lineage: Eukaryota > Metazoa > Chordata > Actinopteri > Perciformes > Gasterosteidae > Gasterosteus > Gasterosteus aculeatus. Next base: position 7,636,923 of record NC_135708.1, on the reverse strand, counting down.
GATTGAACAGAGCCATTTCCTAATTATATTAATCACACCTGTGTTTGTCAAAATATACGCAGTGAGAAATATGGTCTCAACATTTCCCATTTATAAAAAACAGTATTTATTCTACAGCCACTCAGAATACAGAGGTTTGAGTTTTCACTCACTAGCAGCACAGTTCCCCGGGGACAGACGCAGCCGGACATGGCCTCTCTGCAGCTCTCATGTGCCACACCCGACCCCTGCTGTTGATCCAGGCTGGAGCAGGTGAGGAGGCAGGAGCGTGGAGAGTAGACTAGATGGCCTGGGCACCGGGTCACCTCCTCACAGCGCTCCTGAGTGCAGTTAAACAACCCGCGCTCACACACACTGTGGATGGAGAGATTACAATCAGAACTGACATTGGCTGATAGGAATTTTATTTTGTCCATGTATTGTCAAGTGAATAAAATCAATAGCCTGTCAATCATAGCAACTCTACCCTAAGGCGTACCGCGCTTTATGATGTGTAATTCATGTCACATTTTAAAAGAGATCTTTCTTTTACAAAATAACATGCCATGAGGGATGCCGACAGATGTGTGACTTTTCCTATCTGTTATTAATCATGTATTCTTTAATAAATCATTATATAAAATCTAGTTTGGTTTTTTTTTTGTCAATACAGAGATGTTGACCCAGCAAGACTTAATCTCTGGGGCCTCAAGAGAGTTTCCTCTCTGATACAATCAGTATCACCAGATCCCAGGTCAGCAGTTGATGCAGGTCATGGGACAAATCAGTTTCCACACCATGAAAACGAGAAACACAGCGACGATCAGAAGCAGTCTAGTCATTCGGCCACTAAGAGATGGCTCTATGACCGATAAATTGATGGACACTGTGGTTATGTAGTGAAGAGAAGTGATGAAATCAACCTATCCTGTATCAGAGAGCAGGAACATAGAGCAATTTCACCAGAGCTCTTGCACCACCAGGAACCCCCTGTGGATTGTCTCACAAAAGCCAGTTCCAAAACAAGAAAACATGGCAACAATAATATCAACAACTTTGTCCTATGGGAACAGCACTTACAATAAACAACATTCAAAATCATGTACGTGAAAGTTCATCTTAAAGCTACATAGTACAGACTTTTCATGGTTTTACAGCAGCAGCATAAACCTAGATACTAGTGGAGCCTGGATAATATACCTGTTATAATGAAACAACAATACATAAAAACTGTCACAATGACCCCCATCGTCCTTAGAGAAAAACACAGAAAGATTTGTTAATGCTTAACTTTATCTTCACTAAACCTGTCTTTATCAGGGATTGGAGATCTTATTCCAATGTAAATTACCAGAACCATAAATTAAAACTGGGCCAATGTTTTATTATAGCTGCAGCTCCACTGACAATGGAGACAACATACTTACACCCTCTGATTCTTTATCACCACTAACATGATAGAAGCAGCACACTGGCGCACATGAAAGAGAACGTTTTTTATAACGCATTATAAAATATATAAATATAATCTATGCAACTGGGTCAGTATGGTCTGCCATAATATCTACTGGCCGTAATAGCTGCAATGCCACATCCATACAGCAATGTTAAATATAACTTTTAACCAATATAAGACAGAAAATGTTTGTTGAGGATTTAAATTTCAAGCCCAAAAAAAAGTTTTGTTCATACTTGTCTTTTGACTGTACCAATTACATGTTTAGCAAACCCTAATCCCACATTTGCTTAAAACATATCGTCCCATCATCAAAAGAGACGTATTGAGACGTTGAGTATCTTCCAAGGACTACAGCACCTGAACTAAACAACATTAGTGGAACCCCAGCCAAGTAGTTGCTCCCTACACTGCACATACCAGGTGTTACAGTTGTTCTGGATCCGGGCCCCAGGCTGGTATGTCTTGTCTCCTTCCACACAGGGGCACATATTGATGGGCACACACTGGCCCTGGTGGTCCTGCACTAGCCCGAGTGGGCACTGGCAACCCGGAACACACAGCCTGAGACCCGTCCCCCCGCCAGCAGCATCGCAGCTCCTTGAGTCGAAACAGGAGCCACCGCATGTGCCACCACATTCCTGGTACACTTGACCTCCTGAACACTGGACCGCTGGGTAAACGGATGGGCGATAAAGATTACTGATTACTTTAGAAGTTTCTACCGACTCCGCAATGTCAACCAATGGACATCCTGAAAGAAACCCTCCAACCTGCCTGCCCCACTTACCGCAGAATGTTTGATTGCGCCAGTGTACTGTGACACCCTCCTGAGCGCATTGTCGGCCGTAGGCAGTGAGGATGGTGCAGTGACAGGACCTCTGCGGAGTACAGCTACAAACCTCGGAAAGACAGAGACGGAAAAAGGGCTCCCTCTCCACCATGTCATGACACGCCTGAAAAAACACGGACGGGAAGCATGTGTGAATAAAACAGACCAAAATTAACTCATCCTACAGAAAGTAGGAGATTTAACCTGGAAGCTGCACCTGAAAGACAGGGCTGTGTATGACGGAGCACACTGTCTCCGCATACTGCCTCCTCTGGGTGAACGTGGTGCAGGGGTCAGGTAGAGCCCCTCTAGGTGGAGCACAATGCTCTGTCGTGAATTTGCTCGCAAACAACGACACACTGTTCTCCACATCTCCTTGCGGGGTAAGGAAGTCATCGTGCTGGTTCCAGGTAAGCGTTCCACAAAGGCCGCGAACCTTATGATTGAAAACCAAAATGAACATCAAAAGTGCAGGGTTTGTGGCTAGCATTGGTTTAGGGACTCAAACGGACAAAAGTAATAACAAAGGAGGTGGAAAGGAGGTCACCTTGTTTGCAAAGCCAGGCTGCAGGGTGATGAGGGCCAAAGGTCCATCTAAGTGCCACAGCAGCTGAGCCCCGAAAGCCTGGATGAGGAGAAATGAGGAGGAGACCCTACGCACAACCAGGTCCCCCGTGATGACAGGCAGTGGTTCCCTCAGGCCATTCAGCATCACCGTACCTGGGCGGAACAACAACGACAAGCAATCAGGAGGTGGCAAACCACCACAATACAGAATTGCAAGCCAGTGAATAAAGTAGAATTAATAATGATAAATTAATAAAATGAATAAACATAAATAATTAAAATAAATGAATATAAAAAATAAAATATTGTGTGTATTGAATTTGAAAATACAGTAGACTAACCCACCGGTGTCTGTGATGGTGACAGTGGTGCGGAGTGCTGTGACTGACATCTCCCTTAGACAACCAAGACCTCCTCCCCCACCTCCTCCTCCCGCTGTACACAGCCCGCAGCGCACACTCACCACCAGCTTCCTGTCAACGAAGTCCTGGACGCACACAGGACGTAAGCTCAAAGGAGAAGTGTCTCAGATTGTGTGTGTAGCCGTTTGCGTGGTCACATGTGATGAATCTCACCTCCACAGCAGTGTAGGAACAGTCTCCTCCCTGCAGTGAGTACCTTTTTTTGTCAAACGTGGTCACCTGTAGCGCCCCTATCAGGCTACACTGAGCTGCACACTTCTCTCCAGTACACTGCCATTGGCCTCCTCTGCACAGACTGGAAGGATTGTGGGTAAAAAAACAGTAAACAATAGGATGGATAGTCAGAAAAAGAGGAAGAGACAAACATATGTATATTTGGCTAACCAGGTGTTGCATCTCTGCTGTATCCTTTCCCCTGACTGGTAGGTGCGTCTTCGATGGAAACATGGACATTTGTCTCTTGTTAAACAGAGGCCCTGGTGGAGGTAAAGGTCTCGGGGACACTCGCAGCCACCCACACACTCCTCCCTGCACTGGCCCATGGCTGCAGCTGGCCCGGGTGGCTGGGGAGACGCACAGCTGGGGGAACAGGAGGACACACAGTCTGAGAACACCTGACCTCTGGGACAGACGCGACCTGGGAGTACAAAGAAAAGAAGGAGCGAACAGTTAAGTAAGGAGTTAAGGACCGCCCCGGTTTTGCATGTGTTTGTGTTATGGGCTCTACTGTTGGCTTACCACACAGCGTGTTTGTCCTCCACACTATGATGACATGTAGCTGAGCACACTCTCGGGCGTAGCTGGCCAGGGTGTCGCACACTGCTGAATCCCGGTCCTTGGGTGGGAGGCTGCAGTACAGGTAGAGACAAGTGTCCATATACGCTGCTGGGTCCAACTAATAGACAAAAAGACACAGAGGTATCACATGTGGATTGTTCAACAGTTCAACATGTGTCAAGTAGCATGCAGAAAAAAATGACTACCCTGAGGAGTATGGAATATTTGATCTTTTGAAAAACAATTGTGAACCTGAAAGTTTTGGTCTTGAACATTGAAAAATACAACAATGTATTCAAAATAAAAAATAAATGGACGAAAAATATTTTGAGGTTGAATATAGTTTTGAGTCAGTCCTATATTGTTATATTTTCAGATTAAAATCGTATATTTTCCAGATTTAAATCTGTATTTTGGTATTCAATGATCAAAACATTTGGCCCGGATTTGGAAAATAGAATGTAAAATAATTACATTAACAGCATATTCAAACGTGCATATTATGCAGTACCATGTGCTAACATAAATGCAAAGAGTGTACCAATATTTAGAGAGTAAAAGTCGTAGAGAGGTCGTCATCTTAAATTCATAAATTATACAACAGAATTTGAAATCCTCTCAGGGAAACAGGTGATTTATTATTTCAAAATGAATTTAATTGAATTTCAGTTTCCATGTCTTGCCTAAAGCAGTCATAATATCATAACCGTCAGACGTCTCGCATCGATCTCTCCAGTTTTTTGGAACCACTGGCGCTCGATAAAACATTGGCCATGGTGAGTGTGTGTTTAGGTATCATTAGTGTCTGACCCGCTGGTGGCAGTGTGTGAAGGGGTCTTCCAGCAGGCGTCGACACACTGACTCCGCCCGCCCTTGTAGGACCTCGTCTCCCGAGACGTCGCAGCTGTGGCCGAGCTCGGCCGCGTCGCTGCAGCCCTGAGGGAAGAGGCTCCATCACTGAGGGCGCTGCCCATTGTGAGCACAGCAGCGATGTCACAACGTGCACGTATGTTTAGAGAGCTCAGACATCACATACTGGTATCTCATGGAGAAAAACAATAGTGTAAAAAACTATTTGTGCAAGAAAAAGTGATATACTCATTAAAGTACTTCGTTTTGCTGGTCTGGAACTTTCCACGAGTTGCCGAAGCTGGCGGCGAACTGGGACACAGCTCCGCCCATCGTGGTGAAGTCGTCTGCGGCAGGTAACAAGTAAGTGTTAACATTAAAACATATAAGAGTTGACTCAGGTGAATCTAGCTGGCGCGTTCCCCACCGTCGGCGCTGTTGTCGTAGACTCCACACAGGCCCCTGGTGGCTGCCAGGTGCTCGGCGGTCACCGTCAGGTAGACAGTGTTGGTCAGATCAAACTTCACTCTTACTCCAAGGCCGCTCTCCACAAACACAAAGTCCCCCAGCCAGTGAACACTCACTCCTGAGAGAAGTTAAACGTTTACAAGACAATCAACATTGTCAGCATTTGGTTTTTAATGGCGCCATCTCACAATACGTACATTTATTATGCTTCTTACTTAGTTACTGAATAAGAACCCAAAAAAACATGGAGAAATTGTAGAAATGCAGCAATTATTAAAAATACACATTTATGAAGACTGCATTTATACAACTACTGTACTTAAGTACTGTACGTAAGTTAAGTACTGTAAAATTGAGGTACCTAACTTATGTCCCCATACTAATACTATGTCTCTTCATTTACATGATGACTAGTTTTGGAAAAAGGGCCATTCTACATATTTAGTTTTTTTGTTGTCATTTTGGACCTGCTAACATGCAGTGACAAAAAGCAGCAGCTTTTTGTATTCGTACTGAAGTAAACCGAAGTAAGTTACTTTCTTAACTTACTTTCTTTACTGTAGTACCACTACTTTTACTTTAGTACAAAATTGGAGAACTGCTTCCTTCACTGCATATACATATAAAACCCCCAGTGTAGATTATTATTATATACCTTAAACATATTGTATTTTACACGGTAATCTTGAATAGATGTGCAATCTGTATTATCTGTGAGATATTACAGCATATTTTGTACTGATAGTTTTACAGAAACCGACCAGAATGATGTAAAACGACATTTTAAATATTGATTTCTAAAACTAAAAATGTTGTTTTGACCTATTTCTTTTTATTTAGGTACACTTGGTTCGGTTGGTTCAGTTTGTTTGTTTTTTGAACGTGTCATGATTTAAAAATGAGCCAGAGAGGAGTATTCTTTTATTCTAACCCTGACTCGTGTCAGATTAGACAAGAAACAAGGACTAACTAACAGCAGAAAGTACTTTACCATTTTCAAAGAGTGCTTTTCCATTTGGAACACTGAGGCTGTTCAGCGTTAAGTTCTTGTGTTGAATTGAAACCAAATCGAGACCAAACATCATCCTCAAAGCCTGAGAGCAGAGGACCACAGATGCGTTAGAAAACCAGTTAAAAGCGGACATTTCCATTGCTGCTTTCCCAACAAACCACAGGCCTGAGGTGTTTGTCACTGGCACCCAGCTATGTCCCTCTCGGAACATGTCTCAGGTCTTAGCGCCTTATAAAATGTTTCCCACCTTGCTGCAGTCTCCTCTCCCGTCACAGACCGTAGTGATGTAGACTGCCCAGGTGCCGTCAGTGGATGAGGCCAGCAGGTAAGTGCAGCTGCCCTGGAAGTGGAAGTGCTTCCTGTCAAAAGTGCGGTAGTGGGCTCCACCCCAGGACATGCATGTGGCCGAGCTCTGAGGTGCCCTGACGCTCCCCAGCAGCCCGCCGCGCACCAAAGGGGAGGACTGGGAGTCTGGAGGGGAAAGGTGTGGTGTGAGTTATTCATGAGCTATTGTTGTATGAAATACAAGCAGCCGCTGCAGGCTTCTCGGTAGATTATCAAAAAAGATAAATAAATCCAGAGGACTTCGCAAATGAATGCTCAATAGGATGGTATAGTTAGGTCTGGAATGTGTATGTGCATTTGTGTACACCTACACTCACCTAAAGTATTATTAGGAACACTATACTAATACTGTGTTTGACCCCCTTTCGAACTCATTGTCATGTTCAAGAAACCAATTTGAAATTATTCGAGCTTTGTGACATGGTGCATTATCCTGCTAGAAGTAGCCATCAGAGGATGGGTACATGGTGGCCATAAAGTGATGGACATGGTCAGAAACAATGCTCAGGTTGGCCGTGGCATTTAAACAATGCCCAATTGGCACTAAGGAGCCTAAAACATCCCCCACACCATTACACCACCACCACCAGCCTGCGCAGTGGTAACAAGGCATGATGGATACATGTTCTCATTCTGTTTACGCCAAATTCTGACTCTACCATCTGAATGTCCCAACAGAAATCGAGACTCATCAGACCAGGCAACATTTCTCCAGTCTTCAACTGTCCAATTTTGGTGAGCTCTTGCAAATTGTAGCCTCTTTTTCCTATTTGTAGTGGAGATGAGTGGTACCCGGTGGGGTCTTCTTCTGTTATGGCCCATCCGCCTCAAGGTTGTGTGTGTTGTGGCTTCACAAATGCTTTGCTGCATACCTCGGTTCTAACGAGTGGTTATTTCAGTCCAACAGACCCCAGTCTGTTAGGGTAGAGAACCACACCTCCTCAACCCTCATCCTGAACACCGGCGTGCCACAGGGCTGTGTGCTAAGACGACACAACGGTGATTGGCCTCATCAGTGACAACAATGAGTCGGCCTACAGAGAGGAGGTCCAGCACCTGGCGGTGTGGTGCGCCGACAACAACCTGGCTCTCAACACCAAGAAGACCAAAGAGCTAATTGTGGACTTCCGGAAGAAAACTGGCACACACATCCCCATCCATATCAACGGGACGGAGGTTGAGCGTGTCGCCAGCTTCAAGTTCCTGGGTGTCCACATCTCTGAGGACCTCTCTTGGACCCTCAACACCTCATCCCTGGTAAAGAAAGCACACCAGCGTCTCTTCTTCCTTAGGAGACTGAAGAAGGCCCATCTGTCTCCTCAGATTCTAGAGAATTTCTACCGCTGTACCATAGAGAGCATCCTTACAAAATGCATCTCAGTATGGTATGGCAGCTGCTCTGTCGCGGACCGTAAATCACTGCAGAGGGTGGTGAAAACTGCCCAACGCATCACCGGTTCCTCACTCCCCACCATTGAGGCTGTCCAGAGCAAGAGATGTCTGCAGGGGGGGACGCAGCATCGAAAAGGACAGCTCTCACCCCAGCCACAGACTGTTTGCCCTCCTCCACTCTGGGAGGCGCTACAGGGTGCTCCGTTCCCGGACCAGCAGGTTCAGGAACAGCTTCATCCCTGCGGCTGTCACTCTATTGAACTCTGCCCTCCCTGAATTCTGAACTCTGCCCCCTACCCCCCCACACACACACATCTCCCTCAGTGACTGTACTTCCCCCTCCACCCTGGCTTGACTGCCACACACCTTCCTCCAGCCACTGAACATTTGCACTGTTATTGTATATCCATTTCTTACTGTTCATATTGCACAACCATTTCTTACTGTACATATCTATTTATTCACTTATTACACTTTACATATGCACATACTCTGCACTTTTTGCTATTTTGCACGTCTGGTTGGATGTTAAACTGCATTTCGTTGCCTCAGTACTTGTATCCTGTGCAATGACAATAAAGTTGAATCTAATCTAATCTAATCAAAGTTGCTCTTCTATCAGCTTCAGTCGGCCCATTCTCCTCTGACCTCTAGCATCAACCAGGCATTTTCGCCCACAGGACTGCCGCATACTGGATGTTTTTCCCTTTTCACACCATTCTTTGTAAACCCTAGAAATGGTTGTGCGTGAAAATCCCAACAAGGGAGCAGATTGTGAGATACTGAGACCGGCCCATCTGGCACCAAAAACCATGCCACGCTCAAAATTGCTTAAATCACCTTTCTTTCCCATTCTGACATTCAGTTTGGAGATTGTCGTGACCAGGACCACACCCCTATATGTATTGAAGCAACTGCCATGTGATTGGTTGATAATAGATAATTGCATTAATGACAAATTGAACAGGTGTTCCTAATAATCCTTTAGGTGAGTGTATGTGCATGAATGCTCTCTGACCCGGAAGAAGAGTGTAGGAGCAGGACAGGCAGGTCTGGTCCGAGGCGTTCCTCCAGCTCAGCCCCCATAAAGTGCTGCAGCACTGCTCCATCGGCATGAGAGAAGAGTTATGAACTCCAGGGAAGTCCTCACAACTCCACGTAGAGAAACACCGGCCACGCACGCCCACACCTGGACAGAGAGAAACGGAGAGTGAAAGAAGGACAATGGTCCTATGGTCACCATCTTTAGCTATTCTTCACCTCGTGAAAATTGATTTTAGGGCTGTTTTTTATTCTAGTTTGGTTCCTTTGAAGCAGTTATAGTAATTTGTAAACATTTTCACATGGGAATAAAGAAGCTCTATGTGACGAATACACACTGTAACAGGTTGCTGTACATTTTTAAAAGATATCAACGTATCTTACAGTATTTCATCATAATAGTAATATGTAAATGACCAGTTAATGGAATTAATTACCAATAAAAGCAGCCTTTTGTGGTGGTGGTGGAAATAAACATCTCTATACAAGTTCAGTGAATCACAATGCATCTACATCTACTGTCTATTGTAGGTTAATGTTTATGTAATGAAGACAGAATATTTGTATTATTCAAATTGCTCATTGGCTAAGACTGCTCTGAAAGCAACAACAGAAACGGAGCCACAGCTCATCCTGAGCATATTTCATGTGGAGTTCAACGGTGGAGTTACTCATTCCCTCGTCTCTCCACTTACGCTTATCATACCAAATTCAAAGTGTTCTTTGTCTGATTATCCAACTGTTAAAATCTTAGATAATGTTTCACTTGGTCTGTTTCGTTACATTAGGTTAGTATTCTTGGCAGAGTTAGCTCTTTGACATTAGCTAACATTAGCTTAGCCAACAGCACGGCCAATTATGTTATGTCTCTCCTTTCCGTCACTTTCTTTCTGTTTCTGTCTTATCTTTTGAACACATTTTCTAACTCCCCTTGAACAGTCTCCCTTCATATTTGTGTTTTTCATTCTTTACTTCCACAAGTCTGTTTCACATTTTATTATTTCATGTGTGACAGTGTGTGACGACTCGAAGAGACTGAAGATTAACTTCCTGTTTTATTTTTGTAACCACGGCACTTCCTGTATCTAGTTTCCCCCCACAGCTGAGTTTAGTTTGTAATCACCCCCACCTGTATTTAAGCCTCAGTTCCCCACTTGTCTGTGTCAGGTTATCTTTTGTCGTTCCTAGAGGTACATGTTTGTTGTTAAATTCCCAGTGCTGTTTTTGTAATCTTGTTTCTACTTTGTTGCCAGGCTCTCTTCCTTTTTGTTTTCTACAAGAGCGTGAGGATTCCGCCTTTGCCTGTGCCCCCTTTGTTTTGCATTAGTTTACTCTCCTAGTAAAAGATTCCAAACCTTGAAAGAATTTTCTGTTGCCTTATTGCTCTGCACCTGAGTCGAAGTCCTGACCCCTCACACAGTGTTTCTAAATGTTTTTTGTTGTTGTTTGTTTTACCGTCACTACAGGATTATGGATGCCAGACGGTTGCTGAAGTCAACTTGCTTCATTGTGTTCTTGTTCGATGTCATCGCTTTCCTGCTTTATTATTAAAATTGGATTTATAAGTAAATTGTTATCATATCAATTTGTTTTCTCGTTTCATCTGTTGTACTGTTTTATCAGAGTTAAACTCTTTTTTCCTGCTTTTCCTGCAGTTTTCTATTGCATTATTGTGTTCATCATTATAATTTTTATTATTACAAAATTAAATTGCCAAAGACAGCCCTCATATTCTGCATGAAAAACATTAAAGTCACTAAACGGTTTTGTTTATTTTATTCCTCTACACATTCCGTATAATTTGAGTGTTGTTCTTGGATACAAATATGCCAAAATATTTGTTTTAAAGACATTTAATAAACTGCAACAGTTATGTGTTAAATTAGTTTTCTTGTCTTTGTTTTATTTGGGTGGAATTATATTAAATTATATGCAAAAGTAACTTTACCTGAACCTAAGCCTTTACCTGTACCTTTACCAGTATCTGTATCAGTATCTCTACCTGTACCTGAACCTAAACCTTTACTTACATTTAACTGTACCTTTACATTGACCAAAACAGTGACTTAACTTTGAAATGTATCCTTTACATATACTTGTACGTGAACCGCCAGCTGCACCTGTACTTCTTTCTTGATAAGTCTAATCACATAATATAATTTTCCATGCAATTCTAAAGTCAATTTACTTTCTATGTTTCAAAAGCTATACAAAACTTCAGATTGGATATTTTCAATGATTAGTAGATAATTTCTATTTTGTTCAGTACACTACACTTACACATGTTTTTGACTTGTCACCAAATGATGCATTGAATAATTCTATATGTAAAACATTGTGCATGCATACTGTACATGGAACTGATCTGCTTTCTTGTCCTCACCCTCAGAGCAGCGTGGTCCTCCCCAACCCTCACAGCATGTCCTCACTGTCTTGTTCACCATCAGGTTCTCCGTCTCCGGGGGTCTGGAGGTCGACAGACACATCAGGTTCGAAATATTATTGCAGCACAAAAGCTTTACTATGGGCCAGTACTGTAATGAAAAATATCTAATGAATATATATATTGTGTAAATACTTGTGTGCTTATACTTTTGCCCTGACTTTAGATCTTCAACCTTTGAGTGAGCATACAGTTGTAGTAAAAAATTGACATACACTTGTAAAGAACATAATGTCATGGCTCTCTTGAGTTTCCCGTTATTGGTGGAATGCATTAAGCATTCCAAGTATTGTTCTTCTGTTCATTATTCAACTTCTTCTATTTCTTCCGTGCAACCTTTCAACTCCTTCCCACTTTCAGCTATTCAAACCGCTCAGTTCTTCGTTCCGTTTGACACCATCGGGTAGGATTACCATCGGATAGGAGCCCCATCGGGTAGGAGCACCATCGGGTAGGATTACCATCAGGTAGGAGCACCATCGGGTAGGATTACCATCTGATAGGAGCACCATCGGGTAGGATTACCATCGGAAAGGAGAACCATCGGGTAGGATCACCATCGGGTAGGAGCACCATCGGGTAGGAGCACCATCGGGTAGGAGCACCATCGAGTAGGAGCACCATCGGATAGGAGCACCATCGGGTAGGAGCACCATCGGGTAGGAGCACCATCGGACGGCAGCACCATTGGACGGCAGCCCCATCGGGTAGGACAGGGGTCTCAAACTTGCGGCCCGCGGGCCAATTGCGGCCCTCGGGACGATATTTTGTGGCCCCATCCTTAATATGAAAGTGTAATGTTAGTGCGGCCCGCAAGTTTTATACTGTAACCCCACTGTCAGCTGCTGTGTGGGACATGTTATGATGTTCTGGTTTCCTACTGTGTGCTTGTCCAGTGAACGTGGCATGCATGTGACTGACATGGGGGGCGGGTCGTGTGTGTCGGCCGAGGTGCAGAGAGCAGGAGGGTGAAATTCAGTTTCCTGCCCTCTTTCGCGCAGGTGATCATGTGACTAACCGTTAGCATCGCTCGTTTAATAACGTTTTCCTTTACGACTCACACTAACAACACGTGAAGCATCTGACGTCACCGACGAGCGTCTCCGTCCATTACTACGCAGCTTCGATTCACGTAACTTCACGTTTGGCTATAAAGGAATTCCACGGTCACATGACCTTAGGTCTCCCCCGCTGAGTTAAAGGAGGACTAGTGTTGTAGTCTCATTCGGACCGATCCCCCAGGGTGGGGTTCAATGACTGCTTTTGAAAGTGAGTGTTAAGTTGTGTTATTGTCGACCATGCCGTTCGGACGCTAGTCTGGCCCGCGTTCGGTTGAAGTGGGCTGCATCTGGCCCGCAGCTGATTTGAGTTTGAGACCCCTAGGGTAGGAGCACTGTCCGATGATGCTTCTATCTGAAGGTAATGCCGATGGTGCTGCCGTCTGGCTCCATAGGCTCCGATACAAATCTGCCGACATATTTCTCAAGAAAACAAGAAGGTACACGTTTTGTAAACTGCCACAGGAGCCATATTTATTACCGGACAGACATAACAACCACCTCGTTGCGTTCGGTAGAGACTTGGGTCTCTCACAAACTTCCTATTTTTCAGATAGCTGTTATAGTTTTGTGCTAGAGGACACTTGTTTGAGGTGTGGTTTCTTGGTAAAATCTGTTTACTCTGCGCGGTGTGTGATCAGCCCCCGAAAACAGCAGTTGCGCCGTCTCCATGACGACTACACAGCCTCGTTGCCATCACTCACTCTCCTTCCCCTACGTAGTCTGACAGACACACATACCTGGGGAGAACGTGACGCTAGCTAACACAGCGCTAGCTAGCATAGCGCTAACATGCCGCTAGCAAGCATTGCACAAGCAATAAAAGTACCAAACAGCTGACAAGTGGCCAAAACAGCCAGTGAAAATCTCTCATGTCTTTAGATAGCTAGCTAGGCTGTCTTTGATTGTCTTTGTGGCACTGAATCATGCAGACATAATACTACTGGTATTTCTACGGCTATTAATACTTCAACAACTACTAATTTTACTACTACAACTAGTAGTACTACTACAAATGATACTATTACTATTACTACTACTATTATTTCTACTGCTATTAAAATGACTCCTAGTAGTTGTACTAAAATACTACTTCTTATTAGTAGTGACTCTGCAACTGACACGACTAGGGAAAAGTACTACTAGTATTGCAGTATTGTATCCTACAATTACTACTAATGTTACTACAAATACTACTATGACTAATAATATTAGTATTCCCAGCTGTTTCTACTGCATTGATACTTAACCTACTATTATTACTTCTACTGCTAGTACTACTAATAACACAATTATAACTATAACTACTACTACTAATAATAGTACTATAAACAATTTAAAATCTCTTTTTATTCATCTCAGCTTTTGTTATTTCTGTATTCTTTTTTTATTAATTTACCCTCCTGCAACTTCTATATCTTTTAGAAAATCTATTAAAATTCAGCTTCTCCCATTTCTGTATTTTCAGCAGTTTTTTCAAATCATTTCAGCTTTTATTATGCCTGTATTAACAGCAGTTTTAATATTGATTTCTGTATTGTTTTGCAATATTTCACATTCATTTCAGCTGTTTTCAAATTCTCAATTTCAAATTAATTTCAGCTTTTCTAATATTTGTAATTTCAGCAAATGTATTCAAATTCCCATCAACTTGTATTTTCAGCTATTTTTTTAAATTAAAAAAAATAATTTCAGCTTTCAGCTTTTTGCATTCCAACGCATTTTCAGCAGAAAATGCATTTTCTAGTTTACATTTCTACTTCTTTGTCACAAAAAACATTCATGATGTTTGGTTCTTTTATGACTTTATTATGGGTTGACAGAAAAAGTGATTAAATCTGTTGGGTCAAAAATATACATACAGCAGTGCTAATATTTGGTTACATGTCCCTTGGCCATTTTCACTTCAATTAGGCGCTTTTGGTAGCCATCCACAAGCTTCTGGCAAGCTTCTCGTTGAATCTTTGACCACTCCTCTGGACAGAATTGGTGCAGTTCAGTTAAATTTGATGGCTTTCTGACATGGACTTGTTTCTTCAGCATTGTCCACATGTTCTCAATGGGATTTAAGTCAGGACTTTGGGTAGGCTATTCTAAAACCCTAACTCTAGCCTCATTTAGCCATTCTTTTACCACTTTTGATGTGTGTTTGTGGTCATTGTCCTGTTGGAACACCCAACTGCGCCCAAGACTCAACCTTCGGACTGATGATTTTAGGTTATCTTGAAGAATTTGAAGGTAATCCTCCTTCTTCATTATCCCATTTACTCTCTGTAGATACCCTTTTTGCTTATCAAAAGTTAGGTCCTCTAGGTTGGTGTTTTGAGTTCGTTTTGACGCGTTAAAATATTCCTTGAGACATTTCCACTTCTTTGATTGTCCTTTATTTTGTTCTTTAATGACACCATCCAATTATCTTCTTACATGCCTCTTCTACCCTGTCACGTTCACGTTCCTCGCTCTCGTTCCACACTTCACCTTCCACCTTCTACGGTCACGTCCACGTTCATGCTCTCCTCACGCTCACACTCTCCTCACACTCACGCTCACGGTCAAAAAACTATTTCGCTTCTCACCAACACCAACACCTGTGCCAGGTAACCCACCTGATTATATTGACCTTGCGGCCTAAATGAAACAACCTCCCACCACCTAAGGGGGTGGAGCTAACAATCAAAACTACAAAACAAAAATGGCTCTTACACTCTCTGTAAAGCACCAGTTCCATTGGCAGCAAAACAGCCCCACAGCATAATACTACCACCACCGTGCTTGACAATAGGCATGGTGTTCTTGGGGTCTCACCTTTTCTCCTCCAAACATATTGCTGGGCATTGTGGCCAAACCGCTCGATTTTTGTTTCGTCTGACCACAGAACTTTCCTCCAGAAGGTCTCATCTTTGTCCATGTGATCAGCAGCAAACTTCAGTCGTGCCTTAAGGTGCCGCTTTTGGAGCAAGGGCTTCCTTCTTGCATGAGTCCATGGAGATGCAAAACATGCTTGACTGTGGACACTGACACTTGTGTTCCAGCAGCTTCTAATTCTTGGCAGATCTCCTTTTTGCTGGTTCTCGGTTGACTCTTCACCCTCCTGACCAGTTAAATCTCAGCAGCAGGTGATAGCTTGCGTTTTCTTCCTGATGATGGCAGTGACAAAACAGTGCCATGCACTTTATACTTACAAACTATTGTTTGGACTGTTGCTCTTGGGACCTGCAGCTGCTTTGAAATGGCTCCAAGTGACTTGCCTTGTTCAAGTCAATGATTCGCTTTTTCAGATCCATGCTGAGCTCCTTTGACTTTCCCATTGTAACATTTGCGGGTGTTTGTATCCAATGAACCCTATTTAAATGGCCTCAGAGAAGCCACCAGCTGTAGTCACTCAAAAGCACTCACAAGAAGTTAAGCGGCCATGCTATGAAGCTCATTTCATTGACACAACCTTCTAAGTCACCAAAATTGCTAATTCATGTTGCTGTATGTATATTTTTGATCCAGCAGATTTTATAACTTTTTCTGTTAACCCATAATAAAGTCATAAAAGAACCACACTTCATGAATGTTTTTTGTGAAGTATCTGTTCCAATCACTCTATCAGAGAAATATCTGACTTGTAAAAATATTGGGAAACTCAAGAGAGCCATGACATTATGTTCTTTACAAGTGTATGTAAACTTTTGACCACAGCTGTACATACATCTATGTATCTTACTGTTGCTGTATTTTATATTCTTATAAGATAGGACAGTTGCATAACTTTTTGTTTTACAGTCTATCATATGCTTGCATCGTGATGCATGCAGCTGACACACAGATCCTCTTCTTCTCATCTGTATAATAAAAGTCAAGATGGCCGAGTACACATGGCCCATCCTTGATCACTCTGATAACCACCCTGATAACGCTGTACGAATTGTAATCTACAGTGCACACTTATGCAACCTCCTTGTGACTTTGTACAACTACTCTTCTTGCAAGAATAGAATAGAAATAGAAAAGTTCTGTTTGACGTGTTCTTCATTTTAGTTTATAAAGCCCCAATTGCGGGAAGAGTTATTATTTTTCCCGCCAATTGTGAGTGACTAATGTGTGTGT
The DNA here is from genome assembly GCF_964276395.1 of Gasterosteus aculeatus. Taxonomy (NCBI): domain Eukaryota; kingdom Metazoa; phylum Chordata; class Actinopteri; order Perciformes; family Gasterosteidae; genus Gasterosteus; species Gasterosteus aculeatus. Next base: position 7,620,187 of record NC_135708.1, on the reverse strand, counting down.
CTGCTTTGCGGTGCAGGATGTCAATTCTTATAAGATGCAAAGTTAATCCTCCCCAAAGTCCACAACAGCTTTTCATGGGACTGGCAACACTACCTAGACACAGTAAAGGAGCTGAAACAAAGTTGTCACGTCAAACTGGTGTGGTTGCAGTAGAGGCGATCATTGGACCATTGAAATATGCCAGTAATTAGCGATGTACAACTTGTTGCTACGAGCAGCTCTGCCCAATTTTTCCCATTTTGTCAAACCAAACCAAAATAAACAAGTTAATGGTTAATTATATACTTGTAACTTTAATTTAAAAAACAAAAACAGCCCATCAGGCATCGTTTTGAGAAATAGCTTTTATAAAGGCATTAGCTCTCACACTGGATTATTTATTTTCAACGAACAAATATTTCTTTTCCTTTCTATTCCCCTTCAATGATACGCACCACCACCTTACTAACCATCAGGAGTTACTGTTGGAACGACGCAGATCTTTGTTAATATTTCATCGTAAGATTGTAGTAAAAGAACGTTTTAACAAGCACATAGCACCCATTGTTTACTTTGCATTAAGAGATGAAGATGCGGGTCGACCGAGCGACATTGTCTCCACTGTTCACTTACTTGTACAGGAAACAGGAGGCCTTCGGACCCTGGTGTTTGTAGTACAGTGCAATGCCGTCGTCGCCCCCATGCTTGGCGCGCATCCTGTCCACATCGAGCCTCCAGGCCTGGGTGTTGTACTGATACACCTCAGCGCAGCTGACTTCAAGCTGCAGGCGCGGGGACAGCACTCGCTCCACTCTCTCCTCCATCGCGTGTTCACACCAATGTCTGGAACCCGCGGAACATGTAGAGTTCAATGTCCACTCTGATATTTCCTTTTAAACTGGAATGTTGTGACTAAAGCTACTTGCATGATGTTTAATTCAATGTCCTTAAATCTGCAGTCAAGATGGATTTTGCTATCTACTAACATGAAGATCTTAATTAGAAAAACACACAAAAAAAAGCTACAGATAAACCTAGCACTAATGCACGGTGCATTCTGTTACATTCTGTACAGTTCCATTCAAGTGGAAAATTCCTTTTCTCTATAATGTGTTTATAATATCATTCTTCAATAATAATCTATAATATCAATATTCTTCCTCCTTAATCTTTATGCACACTATTCCATGAAGACACTCTTATTCACGTATTTGAATTAACAAAGAGAGCACTGTCCAGATTTGGCTTAATCCAGCCTTGAGTTTTGTCAATTATGCTCACCCCATTCCCATCACTGTCTGCAGCCCAAGCAGAGTCAGTAGCAGGGTACCCATGGTCTTCTCCTGGATCTTTGTGCTTAAACTCCTGCAAAAAGAAGTCTTTGTTCGAACACTGTTTTTTCTAATCCTAATTTTATATTAAAACCATAAGATACGTTTAAAATTTTCTAAATAAAATCAACTAAAGGGGCCGCTGAGGAACCCCTCACTGAAATTTAAAAAAAAAAAACATTAGAAGTTAGAGGTTCGGAGACCAAAGAGTGGACTCCAAACAACAATGTGAGGATCGATATCAATTGTTCTGTGTTATCGTGAGGGATCAAACCGAACCATCTAAAAATACTAAATAAGAAAAGACATTTTTACATTTCCACCATCCAGCTACAAACAGCAAACGGTGCACTTACCTTTGAAGTGCTTTTGGGAAATGTTTGCCATAAAGGTCCTCAATCAATATTTATACGTATTTTCTTTCATTCATGTCATTATTTTTCAGTGTGTTTTTGTCCAACAGACCATCACACGCTCCTCAGTGATAGCTTGCATTCAGATTCAGGCTTTTAAATGCGGGGGATGAGTCGTGGGATGGACAGCGGCATCTCAACCTGCTGCTATTGGATGTAGGCGGCAAGGTCACAGCTGTAAGGGGAGGAATTGGCCACACCACCTTTGACAGACCCGTCTGCTGACCTCAGCCCCATTGAACATCACTGGGCAACACGGCCGATGGCGGGGGGCCGTGGAGCCTGGGCTACAGAATAAAGAGATATTTGTCAGAGCCTAATCCTGTAAAGAGAGGTGTTTTGGAAAGGATGCTGGGGCATTTCTTTAATGAAGCGTGTCAACAGACACTGGGACCAAAGCCTTTTAGAATCCCCAATATCCCAGGTCTGACCTCCTGCCCCTAGGCAGGCTCAAACACAGCTGTCACCACAGTATACCTAAGCGACTGGTGTCACAAGGGCTGTCTTTGGCGGTATACCAAGCAGAACAGCGAGTCCTGACTGACTTCCCGGAAAACTCTTCGTCACAGCCTTGGATACATTATGTTTCTTGATAAAGCAATGAGCTGTCTCACTTTGCTGGTTCACTGCTTTGTCATCACACGTAGGAGGAAGGCCGAGAGGCAGCGTTGCCAGGTGTGAGATATTTACAATATTTGTACAGTCCTTTGCTCTCTGTAAAAGCAATAATGCCAAAAGTGCCATACTATACGATTAATTAACCATTTGGTAGCTGCATCGTGTTAGTAGTAATTGTGGGCTATGATTTTGATGAACGTGATTCTCAAGAGAGAGCTGAGGTATTTATTAAACTAGATCCGTTTAGTGACTTTAATGTTTTTCATGCAGAATATGAGGGCTGTCTTTGGCAATTTAATTTTGTAATAATAAAAATTATAATGATGAACACAATAATGCAATAGAAAACTGCAGGAAAAGCAGGAAAAAAGAGTTTAACTCTGATAAAACAGTACAACAGATGAAACGAGAAAACAAATTGATATGATAACAATTTACTTATAAATCCAATTTTAATAATAAAGCAGGAAAGCGATGACATCGAACACAAGTCAGTCGGTAAAAATAGGTTTTATGAATTTGATTCAAAAGAGATTACTGATTTGGCAAGGCGTATCTCCTCATGCAGGTTGATCTAAAGCCGAGGAGCCCTGATGGCAAAAGCATGGTCCCCTTTAGATTGTAGCCTCGACTATGGAACAGCCATAAGGGCCTCAGCTGAGGGTCTAAGGAGCGAGGGGTCAACATTTCATCCAATGATAGATGAACTAAAAAACACATACCCCACACATTGCTTTAAAACATACGTGGACATTTGTAGGCGTGTCAAAAGGTTGCAATTACACTAGGGAGAGGAGTGTGGGGGAGGTAGAGGAAGATTGGAGAAGCGGGTTACCATTAATCTTATATTCATACAGCAATAAATTATCTAGAATAGAGTAGAGCCAAGTGGTGCTTTGTGCAAATGGACAATGCTAATATTTAGCAGGTATGAGGTTTTTCATGTTCGCCATCTTAGGTGGAACATTTGCTGATTAGTACTAAACTGGAAGTACAACTGAGGCCGATCTTAATCATTCATTTCAAAAGGGTTTAGTCATAAATGAAAGTATTGTACAGATTAAATGCTGACCTGATAGAGGTGGTAAATGAAAAGCTTATCTCGTATTATACAAGCTTATCTTATATTATTATGACTTGTTAATTTCACGTACCCAAATAGCCTCTTGCTTCCATGTTCATTTTCTATGCAAGCATACAGTTAGAACAGATGAACAAGCACAATAAAATGCCTTTTGAGTGTGAGGAATGGGTATTTAGGGAAGGCATTACAAAATCTGAAGGGAAAATGGTCATGCTCTAAAATTGAAGGACCATTCTCTTTAATGAAGAAATGACCAAAGGTATCCCATTTCATCCTGGGGGTGTCAAGAGGGTGGGGGGAATGCACTGGGAAGGTGCAGGTGATTGGATGCAGGAAGAATCAATCAGGGAGACGCAGACAATCACCCACAGATGTAAAAACACCATGCCAAGAAGTGAAGTCAACCCAGGGACATGTGAAGCAGGGGACTACAAAATACTGCAAGACATGAACCCACACTGTGATAAGGGGATGCATGAATGCGTACAAATGTATGGTAATCCATTGATTGCAAACGAGTGAATGAGGCTGAATTAAAAAAGTTAAGCATTTTTTTGTTACCATGTAACTGGATCAAACTCCTTGATAATTTTAGATGTGCTCCAACTCTTAGCAGAACTCATTTATTTAAATCATAGCCAAATAATGCAATTTGTCTCTGCCTTTACAAAATGTGTAAAATGTATTAATGTTTCACACTGCATTCATCTTTTGTATATCAACTTGGGTTGCTGTATTTTTGTATTGTCATATGTAATGTACTGTATAAATTGACTTAGTTAAAAGCTGTTATATAAATAACCCTGCCTGGCCTTATGTACCGGTTATTTCATCATGTCTACAGCCCGCTGTTGACCAATCAGCTTCCGTCGCTGCAGAGTACTGGGTTAAATATAAACCGCAGTCCATTGACTCGTTTCCATCATTAAGTTTTCCTCAATTGGTAAAGCAAGTTCACTGGACTGATCAACCTTGTTCTACAAATTGCACGAAGGACAAATCAGGTAAAGTAGCTTGCTGGCCTTTTTTTTGTAAAACATGTCTGCAATTTTAAACTTAATAGAATAGACCATTCTTATGCATACAATGTAATTTGTTATTTTTTATGTTACTAAAAATGCTTTTTATATTAACTTTTTTTCTCCACCTCCTCCTCCGAAGTACAACAGAGCTGCTATACAAGTTGCATATTTTAAAAATACTTTCTTTTATAAAAGGATTTCCGTGGCAGAAACAGTAACATAACGAATATCCTTTCATATCATTATTGATCTTTAGCTTTTTCAGGGCCCTTTAAGTTGGGGCCCAGGTTGCGTTCATCGATATAATTTTTTTAAATTAACGCAGCTTATTTCATAAATTATGCAGCAGAAACTGGAGCTGCAGGGAGATTACCAGACAGCAGAACAAAGGGCAATGTCCAACAATGTCGTCTTTGCTCTGAGTGTCTTACAGCAGACACTGATAGATCTTGTGGAGAAGTAACCTGATGTGATAAAGAAAATAGAAGAATTGCAATCCAACTGGGATGAGAAGAAAGTATTTATTTGAAATTCTACAGCAGAGAACGGACAACTGTTGGCTTTCAATTCTTATGACTTGGAAAAGTAGGAACAGCATTCCTGTTTCCGAAACTGCATTTAAGATGTGGTGCCTTTTCAAGGATGATAAATCATGCATGAATTAATTTAAATTACCAATTTGATTAATGCAGGATAATCTTTTTTCATTACATTACAGCCATGAGACTTCTTTGTCTACTGCAGCTAGTGTGCTTGGCTAGTTGTAGTGGTTCCAGATCGAGAGACTGGGCTCATCATGGTGCTCCCATGTTTGCTGACCTCACCGTACGTGAGATGAAAGCTGTCCGGGCCTACCTGCATGGTATCCCAGAGCTGAAGCTCACCGCTGCTCGTAGCAAGACCCTAATGAAGAACAGCATCCTCCTGATGGAACTCCATTTGCCGAGGAAGCATGAAGCCCTGAAGGTTCTGGACCGTGGACATGCCAAACCCCCACGTCAAGCCCGGGTGATCATCCAGTTGGGGAACCAGACCAATCCTAACATTACTGAGTACATTGTAAGTCCTCTGCCATCTCCAAACTCCCACGAAGTCAAGACGTTCAAGGGAGGTAGACCTATCCGCTTTGAGTCTAGGCCTATTACCTCCGCAGAGTATTCCCATATAAATCACATCCTTGAGAAGATCACTAACAAAGCTCACAAACTCCTGCTTGAGACCACAGGGGGGTTTTCTTTCACTAACTGCTCTGACCGCTGCCTGACATTCTCAGACATAGCCCCCCGAGGCCTGGGTCCAGGTGAGAGGAGAACCTGGATCATGTTGCAGAAGTTTGTCGAGGGCTTTTTCATCCACCCAGTTGGATTTGAGGTACTGGTCAACCACCGGGACCTGGATCCAGAAAAGTGGACTGTCGAAAAGGTCTGGTACAACAGCATGTACTTTGACAGTCTTGAGGAGCTGGTAGAAAAGTATGAATCAGGAGAGGTGGAGAAGTTCAAACTGCCCAATCATGACGATAATGACCTCTACTCCACTTACATCCCACGGGGTCAAAGCAATACACCCACTAATATCAATGGGCCAAAGCTCGTTGAGCCTCAGGGACATCGCTATCACATTGACCACAATTTTGTTGAATATGCAGGGTGGTCTTTCGCCTACAGAGTCCGCTCATCAGCTGGGCTTCAAGTCTTTGACCTCCGTTTTAATGGAGAAAGAATTGCCTATGAGATCAGCCTCCAAGAAGCTATTGCCTTCTATTCTGGTGATACTCCCGCTGCCATGCAAACAAAGTATATTGATGCTGGCTGGGCAATGGGCAGCTCTTCTTTCGAGCTAGCGCCTGGAATTGACTGTCCAGAAATTGCCACCTTTGTTGACCTGTATCACTACTTTGACACGGACAAACCTTTGCAGCATAAAAATGCTCTTTGCATTTTTGAGATGACCACTGCTATGCCTTTGAGAAGGCATTTCAACTCCAATTACAAAGGAGGGTACAACTTTTACGGGGGCCTGGAAAACACTGTGCTGGTGCTGCGGACAACCTCGACGGTTTACAACTATGATTACATCTGGGACTTCGTCTTCTACCAGAATGGGGTGGCGGAGGTAAAAGTCAGCGCTACCGGTTACATCCATGCCACTTTCTTTACACCTAATGGACTTCACTATGGTACCAAGGTGTATGACTATGTGCTGGGAAATCTGCACACGCACCTCATCCATTATAAAGTGGACCTGGATATTGCTGGTGAGTATTCTGGCACAATTACCTAATTTTCAACATCTGTTTTAAAGCAGTTTTACAACACCAACATTTATTTTGAATATTCACCCTAACATACCGAGCAACACGGTGGTATGGTGGTTAGCACTATCGCCTCACAGCTAGAAGGCCCTGGGTTCAAAGGTCGGTGCCAGTACAGGGTGTGCCCTGTCACCCGACCAAGGCAACCTGGGATAAGTGGTTTATAAAATGACTGACTGATCCTAATGTACCTTAACCATGATGTATGTATGATAACCACATTCCTTTTCCATATCGCAGTGGCCATGCACAGATATTGTAGAAAGGGATAACTGTAAATAATGCCTCCGATAGTATTTGGAAACGTAACTCGCTGTTATGTAGAGAGTGCTAATATTGATGTTTTTCCCGACGAGATTGGGAAAACTCACAGAAAACTCTGTACATGCGATGGATGGACAGGCTGCAACTAAGTAAACCTTCCGTTGTGGTCTTTAAAGAAAAGTGGTGACAAATTATTCCCTTTACATAAACTCTGAAGGTTGTGAAAATAAATGATAAAAAGGTTACACAGAAACTTTTATTCTCTTTTATTGGTGCACACAAGATAACAGTGTTTTCTGGACTTTACCCCTTGATAAAGAAAAGCATCAAAGCCTAACTTGACAAGCCTGTGTAGCTTTTCTCTGTGTGATTGTGGCTATCTGTGATCTGGCCTATACGCTGTATAAAAGTCAATCCCCATACATGAACGAAGACCTCTCATGCAAAAGCAAATGTCTTGTATGATTATACATATACTATGACTCTCAGAAAACTGCTTACACCTTGAGATTTAATTTATCCTTATAAATCTTTGCCTTCTCTGTGACTCAGGTCGAGAGAACAGCTTTGAGACATTGGATCTGAAGTATGTCAACTTTACAAATCCGTGGAGCCCAGAGAATTTCGTCGTCCAGTCCCAACTCCAGCGGACAGAGCGCAAGACCGAGCGATCTGCCACTTTTTCCTTTGGCAAAAAGTTCCCCCGCTATGTGAACTTCTACAACCCCAATGAGAAAAACAAATGGGGAGACAAGAGGGGTTACCGCATTCAGTTTAACTCACATGCCCACAGTGTCCTCCCAAGAGGCTGGAGAGAGGAAAAAGGCATCAGTTGGTCAAGGTAATCAAATATGTCCCCTTTGGTTCGTAGAAAGAAACATGAAGTGTAGAGTTGAATATCCGCACACATCTATTTGTAATGATTGACCCAATGGAGTGGGGCTAAATACGTTTTTTTTCATTATTTTTGAAATTAATGATTTAAGTGGCTGAGGTGTTGGCAGCATTGTTACATAAAAGTGATTACTGTTCCACCGCAGGTATCCTCTGGCTGTGACTCGTCACAAAGATAGTGAAGCCACCAGTAGCAGCATTTTCACCCAGAATGATCCCTGGGAACCAGTCGTGTCTTTTGAGGACTACATCCGCAACAATGAAGACATAGTTAACCAGGTACACGCGTGGAATCCAAAATGCACATGAAAGTGATGATTTCTTTGGATTAGATTAAAATCTATATTGTTATCACAAAAAACGAGTAAACAAAGCTTACTTTTTTCAAAATGTTGGACTAATCTTTTTTAAACTGTTTTCATCAAATTAATCTAAACAAAATGAAATCTATCTTTAACAAGTCATAATAACTTGAAAATTATCAAGTAAAGCTGAGTATAATCATTAACGGTATTGGTAGTTTTTTTAATCTGGTATGTTAATAACGGCGGCACGGTGGCGTGGTGGTTAGCACTGTCGCCTCACAGCAACACAGCAACTCCGTCCAGTGGCCTTTCTGTGTGGAGTCTGCATACACTGGGTATCAGGTTAATTGGGGACTCCAAAATTGCCCGTGGATGTGAGTGTGAATGGTTGTATGTCTCTGTGTTAGTCCTGCGAGTGGCTGGCAACCAGTCCAGGATGTACCCTGTCTATCGCCTGAAGTTGGCTGGGATGGACTCCAGCCCCCCTGCGACCCTGCGTGCAGGATAAGCAAAATGGATGAAAATGGATGGATGGATGGATGTGTAAATAACAATTAAAAATGGTACATAAAGTCTCCTTTTTACGGGTGTAAGAATTTAAAATTCACTAATGGACAGCGTCCTGTGCTGTTTTAAACGGTCTCTAATAAATGTAGTTTACATTTTGGGGGTGGGGGTGTTTATCTGAGAAGTTTAGGTTTCCTTCACGTCATCAGTTCTGGTCACTTACTATCATAATGACTCACCAATGCTGACCTTTTCTTCTGTTTGCACTTTTAAGTGGATAAAAAACCCTGCGTGATGTTTCTAAATAAAAATCCAAAGTAATGTTTGCTCTGGTGTGTGCAGGACCTGGTAGCCTGGGTGACGGTGGGCTTCCTGCATGTGCCTCACTCAGAAGACATTCCCAACACGGCGACGCCCGGTAACGCAGTAGGCTTCTTCCTTCGGCCATTCAACTTCTTTGACGAAGACCCTTCCGTGGCATCCAGAAGCACTGTCATTGTGCGTCCAGGATTGGACGGCAAACCCAAAGTCCAGAAATGGAAAGCTGAGGTCATAGATTACTGTGTGCCAGACAAGCCATTCTCTTACAATGGCACATATGCAGGAGTCTAAAGAGTATTTTTTTGGAGAGGGGGAAGGGGAGGGTGGGGATGGTTCAGAAAGAGTTTTTTCATCTATAATATCATCATCTCAGCATAATCACACTTGAAGTATATAGTACACAGATGTATTCAATGTCACAACCTCTAATGGGTTTTAAAGATGTAAGGATATCTATGTAACAGAAAAATAACCAAGAACATTTTAAAAAGGGAAAAAACATAGTCATACCAAAGAAATCTGTTTTCATGTTCAATTATTTAGCTGCAAACATTTCTAAATCTCATAAATGCACATATCCAGTTGCATTCAGTATCATTACACATGAAACAGTAAATCCCATGTGTACAAAACATACAGATTTCAAGTGTATCTTAATGTTAATGCACCAAACTCAAAGGGGGAGTGGGTCACCAGGGGCCTTGAGGGCTCCTCTAATCCCATGTTTGGTCTCCATGGCTGTGTTTTAGTAGCAGCAAGCATCCAGGATGCAGGATGCTCAGTATCCGCCCTGCTTGTGGTCAAATGCAGCTCCCTCAGCAGGCTCCTCCTGCCTCCACGGGGGGAATGTTTTCCATAGAGAGACAACAGGCCTTACACAGCAAACAGCCTGGTTCCGGATCCTTCCGTGCAAACAGTCCAGGATACCACCTGGCCCCGTCGCCTGGAAACCTAACATTAACAACATACAATGTGACACAATGTCCAGAAGAATCAGCATCATGTGACGGTTTTGTCTCATATGTATGCATTCTTGACATAGCAGTGGCAACCAAATAATGAATAAAACAGATGAACTGGTTTTCATCATAATGTGTGTTTTTGATTGAAACCTTTATTTAACAAACAATTATTAATAAGTACAGGTCCATCTTAGACCCCAAACAAAAGATAAATGCCCAAAAAGGAGGTGAATTTTGCATGGGCTGGTTTTGTTTGACGGGTAAACAAGGAATTCTTAAGTAACGTGAAAGGAATCCAGACACTGTCGTCAGGACTTTTCCAATTAAAAAAAACTTTTTTATAAATGTGTGCCCATGTTTTACAATATACATAGTAAAAGTCCGATAGCATCAGAGCTATGCACTTATGAGGGAATGGACAACATTGGGAGAGAGGACAAAATGTGAATTGGGTAACAAGCATTCCTATAGTTATTCCCATGGCAACTATGGGCTTGATGTCACAACAGACAAGCTATAGACAAACAGTGAAAACACGGTTCATCCATTCTCAACGTCTTGCGTGTACAAAAGTATCCAAATAACTGTGTGAGATTGTATTGCACTCACACTGCAGTGAACTCATATAATTCCTGTGTTTCCCTCTAATCTTCTGGTGACTTCTTATTGCAGTCAAAAAGTGCTGAAAAAATATTGTTGGAATAAGCGCAAAATCTAAAAATGAATAGCATGAATAGAACATATGTGTTTTACAAGACGGCAAAACATACACTAAGTCATGGTATTCGGATAACAAAAGTAGGGAAAGCTTTAAAGAACCCCAAACACAATCAAAGACAAATATTTTAAAATACTTCATATTTCTTCTCAACAAATACCTCTAGTGCAGTCTGTCGAGGATGAAAACCTGTTTGGGTGACTGGATTTGAAAGTCTAGTTAGTAAAATAGATGGGGCTGTGCTGCCATCTAGTGGTTTCTTTAAAGGTGTCTATTTGTAGACCGCAAGTGTACAATGGAAACTATGTCACCCAGTCTTTATTGTCTTTGGGGGACCATAGAGACAGATATTAATCTCTAAACAACATTATTGAAATCTCTGAAAATAATTTCGAATCGTTATAATCGTTATAATATTTTAGTCAGTAGTAATCTCTAACAAATGGCATGCCCATTTCAGCATTAACTATAAAAACTATAGATAAAATTTAAAAAGCTATTCAATTAATCAAAGATATGTTCATATTTCTTTTTGTCATTTATAAATAAACAATGATGACTACTGCGTAAATTGATGTTGTCCAAAGTCAAGTCCATTTGACCATGTGACAAGATGACTGATAATGCTAAGCACAGCTGCAAGCCGAGCAAGCAAGTTGCAAAAAGTTATGTAAGGGCCCTTGAAAATAGTGTGTAGCGGGGTCCCTCGGTATCACCTGACCCAACTGCCCAGAGCAGTGTACTAAAAAAATATCATCCAGTTGCAACTATCTTTTAAGAATATCACCACATTGTGACGGTGGATTTTTAGTACTTGACTTTATACTTTTGCTATGTTGTTTTAATTTAGAGACCAAACGTGTCGGCCTGCATTTTAGTGCCTCCCTTCCAACGCCTAACTAGTTCATGAGGTCACACGTAACCTATGAAGATTATGACATGTGATCATGGCAGTCTTCAAAGCATTTTGCTGATTCAGCCTAACCCAAAGAAAGCGACAGGATTCAGCCCCTCACACCGGCTCCTGATGTAGTGTCCTTCCTCCTTTGCTTCCCGCCTTTCTTTCTTAGTTCATATTTTCCTCTCTTTTTGGAGTTGTGTGACTTTGCTCCGATCATCCATCCGCTTTCATCAACAGATGATTAACCCCCCCTTTAATTAAAGCCTTTGTGTGACTTGGCTGTGGAAATGTCACATGTATCTAAATGAGATATTAACACTACATCCTGTTCAAGATGGTCAGCTCTGAATATTATGTGATAATGACTCAGCCAAACACAAGATTATTTCCAGTGCATGATAGAAAGATGTGACGATTAACACATTTGTACTTGGGGTATTATTGGATAAGATGTCCTGCTTATTGGATAAAGCTCTGACCTTTATTTTCTGCCTTCTAATTCACGCCCCCTTAACCATAACATGTAGAACGATGTCATGTTGAAAATGTTCCAAAAGAGATAGCGGCATCATTCTGACTCTAAATCCACAACTTTTTTTCTTCTGGTATGATTCCTTATGACATATCGTTTAGGTCTGTTTTTTAAATTAAAAATCAATGTTTAATAATGGATCAAAAAATAATAAAGGGTGTGTTGTGGTGACAAACCTCCCTACTCGGCAGTTCCCCTCAGCGCCACAGAGGATTTATCATTAATATCTACTGTTACACTGTAGCATCACTCATTTGGTTTTGGAACCGAGCAGAACCAACTTCGAACAGAGTATCGTGTAGCCTACTCATCAGGAACAAATATATGAATGCTTCGCGCCGTTCAAAAAAGTAGTCTTGGCTACATTATTTCCCAATCCGTTTTCGCGAAAAAGCGCTCCAAGAAAATACATGTGAATAAAGTTTTTTTTGCCAAAGTTGAAATTTTTTAACTATCAACCATCGACACTGTCTTGCGAACACCAATCAGAGATTCTCCCCTCGCCATCACCGTCGTCCTGCTATCAACGCGTGAATTCAGACAGGCAGGCGCCCCGCCGCTGAGACTGAACGCCTGTAAGTTAGTTGGTGTCCGACGTTTGTGTTAAACAGACTAAAAAGTCTCTGCACAGTAAATCCCATGTGTACTTCGTGCCGGACCACTTCGCTTTAACAGGGACACATGCTACTGAACATAGTTCAGTACATTGTTGATTGATGTGTTTATGATGCACCCTGACAAAAGAAACTGGTACCTGCTTTAAATGTTAACCTGCCTGTTTTAATGTTACGATCGACGGTGACACATGGAGTAGGGAGGGTGCGCCTAACCGCCGGTAACTGCAAAGTTTGTGGTCTGAGTCCCGGCTGCCCCACGTCGAAGTGTCTCTGAGCAAGACACCCAACCCCTTTTTGCTCCCAAAAAATGTAAAAATCCATGGGTTAAAAATACAATGTAAGTCGCTTTGGATAAAAAGCGTCAGTTAAATGTGTCAGGATGCAGGCAGGTGGGCTTCCTGCATGTGCCGGACTCAAACGAAGACTTTGAGAAAACAAAAGACTTTAATAGTCAAAAGGCAAAAAATAAAAAGGCCAAGGGGCAAATAACGCACACAGGAACCAGGGCAAAAAGGCAGGCAGGAACTGGGAACATCGAACAATCAACAATGACGCGACCAGTGACAAGAGACACACGGCTTAAATACACTAGGGAGGTGCAGGTGATTGGACACAGGTGGGAAAAAATCAGACAATCATAGGGAAAGACAGGACAAGGCAGGAAGTGAAGTTACCCAGGGAGACAAGAGGCAGAGAACTACAAAATACGACAGAAACCACACCGTGACAATATGACCTGTATTGTAATGATCATAGAGAGTAAACGTTAGTGCAGATGGCTTTGGTTTTATATTTTGATTCGGTTACATTCATGTTCAAGTTGAGATTAACAAGAAATGTTTTAACTGCTACTGTGTACTGTTTTTTGAAAGCAACTTATTTGTTTAAAGTGTTTGCCCAAATAGAAGTGTGCTATACACGCAAATTACAATAACATAACGATGTACTGTTCAAAATCATGCCATTAATTATTAAGATTAAAATTAAAAATCCTTTATTGATCCCAGTGGGGAAATTTCCTGATACATTTTCCTGCACGACATATAAACAACATAGAGGGAGCACTCTTTCAGAGGTTGTATTCATTCAGCAGGAGGGAAATAAACAGAAACATTCCATAATAATAACTAAAAATGCGTGGAAGTGCATGTTCCTGCATGTGTCTGCATGTACATGCATCTAAAGGGGTGCATGGTGGCGTGTTACCCTGTTGGTATGCCAACCATTCCATTCCTCTTTGTCCCCCCTCTTAAAATAGCTGCCACCATCCCCAGCAGCAGCTGATACAAAACCAAAAGCAGACAAAACCGAGAGATGAGGGATAGAGAAAGAGCAAAAGGATCACGATCACCTCACACGTCCCCACGTCCCCACGTATGTACAGGGTCTCATATCGAAAATATATGACATGCGAAAGTAAAAAATCATTTCAGGTTGGTCAGATTTGGTTGGTGTCAGTGAAACATGTTCACTGAGTGTGAGAAGTGAATGTATTTGAAGTCATCATCCCTCCTTCTACACAGTGGCCATTACATGTATCCGGTCCCCACAGGCTGGAGACTGGCCTAAAGGGAAAGAGTAGGAGGCACAAACGATGACAAGGAGGGAGGGAGGGAAGGCACAAGTGGATTTGCGAGTATTTTCAGAACCCAGACTGAGGGTTGTTTAGATCCAGTGTCTCGTCTCGGAGAGCCTCTCCCTTAAAGCCTAGTATGATTTTCAGTGGACTAATATTAGAAATATTGTTGCAGCCACACCCTCTCAGCTACACTGTTATTAATATACTCTTTTAAGACCATCAGTGTTGTGACCAGTGCGGGCTGGACAAAAGAGGGCAATGGGGCGTTGTCCCACCTGAGCGTCGCTTATTGATCCCTAAATCAAAATAAAAGATATTAAATTAATAAAATGTGATTTTTTGTCAAAAAAGTAAAATATTTGTGACAAATGTACCCAGTAATATCCATATAATACTACGCACGTCCTGTCTTCATGCACGTTTTATCTGCGCTAGGGGCAATCTCAAGATTGCCCGCAGAAGGAGGGTCTAAGAAGCACTTAAATAAAACAATGTTACATACAATTTAGCCAATCAGCAAGCAGATGAGACGACTGACATATGTAGAGCACATATTATATCATATTTATAGTTATATATATATATATAAATGTATATATATATATATGCACACAGGAACATGGGCAAAAAAGCGCACCCGAACCCAACTTTTTCCCCACAGGTGGTGATCCCATGGGAATTTGAGTTCCGGGGTGCTATGTCACTCCTTCGGGCTGTGCTGGGAAGCCCGGCAACTAGACGCTCACTGTCGAGTGCCCCGTCTGGGTGTGGCTCCAAATGGAGGCCCTCGCTTCCTCGGGTCTGGGTAGCTCCTTCCCTCTTCCACTTTTTCATCAAGTCTTTTGAAATAAAAATAAGAAAACGAAGCAAAAATAATGAATAAAAAGAACAGTACACATACATATACAGCAAATTTAAAAAATCCATAATATTATGTTTTGTCATGTTAATTGTTTAGCTACTGAGCTGTAGAGACCACGGGGAGAGATTGACCCGTGTTAACCCAGCCAATCCATCCGGATGTCCTGTGACCCCAGAGAGGCCATGCTGGATGTGTTTATACCCAATCTCATCTTACAATGTTTTACCAACAAAACCACTTAGGTTTAACAAAAACATGAGGTACATATACTGAAGGTAAAAAGTAAATATTTGAACGTAAGTATGGAGAGTACATCCAAAACATCACTAACTTACCATTGAAATCACTCAACAACACATTGGGACTCGGACACCAATCTGGGCATTTTACTCAACAATAGAAATATGTTTCAACATGAGGACTATGAAACATTCAATTTTGTAAATCGAATAGTTTTTAAGCTATGAAAATAAAGTCCAAAAGTCACGCTCAAGCTGCCTGGCTGTCGCTGACTGCTGACTCCTCCAGCTGTGATTCACCTGCATTCACGTTTGCTGTCACACACACTTGCACGCTGATACACACTCACAGACACACACAACACTGGCTCAGAATTGAAAGTGCCCTCATAGTCTCACCCACACACACACCAATCCCTCGTGGATGGGGCGGCCCGTGGGATCTTGTTACTAACAGCGAGCCATCTGCACGCAGAGGAAAACAAGTGTCCCTTCCTTCTCTGTGATCAGGAGTGCTCAGCTGCAGCGTGTCCTCCCCTGTGTTTACTGCCAAACATCCACACTCATAGTGGTTTTACACATCCATGTAAAATAATATTCAAATATTTAATTAATCCGCCTCAGGTCAAACCAGAGATTGTAAGATTCCATATGGGTTAAAAGGTCTCTACAATACGTCACATTTTTATGAACAAAGAAAATTGCTCAGTTTTACTGTTTTTAGTAACTTTTGGTAGTTATTTTGCACTAGCAAACAAACTGCCACCACCTGTCGGCTGAACTGTTCGCCCAATCCCCCCCTCAAATTGTAAACCTAGCTTAGATATAAATTCTTTTTTACGAATATTTCAAATTTTGAAACTTTTTTTTTATTGAGGTTGATGTAGATAAATATTGACCTGCTCACAATCAAGCCAAATGAGTCAAAATGATTTGTTTTGAAAGTAAACTATATTCACGTTTAATCTATAGTGCTAAAAACAAGGATAAGTATCCTCAAATTTGCATTTAAATGCGTTTCAACCAGCTCCTGCCACTCCACCTCAAAACATGTCTCCCTTCTGGATTAGTCATTTCTAGAATTACTTTCTGTATTGAGTTTGGAATGACAGCCAAGAAGCTGACTTGATGTCTGTGACATGAGTCACTGCCATCCTGGTGGGGCCTGGTTCTGCTTGGAGGAACTTGGTTTCCTCATCTGATGGTTCATAATCAGTACCACAATAATCCAAATTGACCTCAAGATGGTTTTCGTCTTCAGACACATAGTCCTCTATTTCACTGTTGTGATCAAAGATGAGGTCCTATTTTTATTTTTGTTTCTCATGTTGTCCTTCAGTAAGCTGCTGTGTCGTATGTACTTGCAGAGTTTAATGTTGATCAAAGCAACCCTCTCATAGGTTTCATCCCTCTCCTGCTAAATGTGGGCCGGGTTTTCCCAGAGGAAAAATAAAAGATCCCCTGTCAAAGTCAAAACAGTATTTGTAATTCAAGTGGGGTAATGAGAAAGAGACTTTGTGTGTGCGTAAGATTGGGATGGAATATGGTGTGTGTGTAATGGGTGAAACACGGTGGGAGGGAGTCAAAAATACTTCTCACATTTTCAAAGAAATAAATGGTGTAAACTTGACACATCTGACCTAAACCATCCACTTGCCGGATCAAATTGAGCCAAACATCATCTCTGCAATATGAACCTACAGGAGAGGGGGGGGGTTGAAAATACCTTTTTATGTTGATAACGCCAAGGCTAGCGGAATAAAAAAAAGTACTGACTGGGGAGCAAAATGACACAGCAGAGGGGGCACCCATTTCACAATAAAGGCTTCCCCTTTCATTTAGCGCTGACCCATATACTCAGAAGCTCTGGGCACGCATCGCTGGCTCCAGTATTCACCCAAACACAGCTGAAGGGCTGAACCACCGTGGAAACTACACCGGCCTACTACCCGCTTTGGAGGTAGAAAATTGTGTTTAATGAAATATTATTCATGAACAAGCCTTAGAGAAAACATATACAGATAATTGAAAGCCTTTTTACTGAGGACTAAATGTATCTAAGCCCGGTAACCTGACAACAAGCTCAGTTTGCTCAGAGGACGGTCTCTATGACAACAGGTTGTGAGGAGACTGTTTGTACACTGCAATCAGTACTTCTAATGAGCCAGGACTAATCGTGTGAAATACAGTCAACAGCACCAAATCTGCTCCTTTCTGTCCCTTCATGTGTCTTATTCATTATTATTCATTCATTAATCATCCTACAAAAGCCAAAGTCAAACTTTTAGATTATCAATAAAAAGTTGGATTAAGTAAATCCAAATTATGAGACATTTTTGTGAAAATTAATGACAGTTAAATTGTGTTTTTTTCAATCATTAGGTTGACACGTTCATACAAACATGTATATAAGAATTATATATTAATAAATAAATCATCAATCATCAATCATCGATCATCAATCTAATGTCACAGTGCTTTGCAAAAGCACAACACATGACACAACGCGTGTCCCGTTGTTCTGTCCTCACTTCAGAATTGGAGTTTCATCATCATTACTGATGATGAGGAAGGCTCAGAGATGTTTGCCATCCCCAAAGCAATCTGCATTGCATTTTGTCCAGCCTGAGGTCACGCTGGCCTGGTGTTGAGTTTAAGTGAAGCAGCATGGACACGGAAGATTACAAGTTACGTTGTCAGCCCTTCGACTGTAGCCACACTTGGAACTGAAACTTTGTCTGATAGAGAAATTTTCCGTCACTCTTTGGTCGTTTTTATCAGGAACTGAGCTGTATTGACTTTTACTCAACACAGCCCCCACCCTACTCCACTCCCAATGCCCCCTCCCCTGGTTATCCAACTGTCCTGCCAGCTGTCTATTTTAGATGTCCACGTAAGACCCTCCAAGCAATTACTGTCTGAGTGGCCTCCTGGAGTTCAACCACAGAAAATGGCAGCGTATTTGACAAGGTTGGTGTGCGAGCTGAGAAGCTAAAAATACACCCAACAATCAGGGATGGTTGGAAAACTGTCTTTAAGACATTTAAAGCAGAGAAAAATGTGTGTTAACTATAGCTGTAGTCCCTTGGCAATAATACACTATACATAATTTGCATCTCTTTGATGTCATTTTGTGTCTCTTTGCTGTCGTTTTGTATCTTTTTGTAGTTGACTCTTTCCAGTAATTTGTCTTCATGGCTATTTAACATCTCCTTTATTTTGTGTGGTTAAGGAGTTATTTTGACTATCATTAATGTTGCTCTCTGTGGTCATTCAGTCTCTTTGTGTTCATTATGTCTTTCTTATTGGACATTATTGGAACCATTTATTCCAAGGTGTAACATACCAATATTGTCATGGTGAGGTGTTGATAAATGACTAAACTGTCACTGCTTTTAAAATTGGAATTATTTATTAAGTTTCCGTGACAGCTATTGGTAGTGGAGGATGTACAGAGGGAGTGTTAATTAGTCCATCATTTTGAGACCATCGTAGAAGCTTGTTATGAGTTTACTGTGGCATACCCTCACAAGGGCTCCACTGCAACCGCAGGGGACCAACTCAAGTGCATCATTTTAAAGCCATTATCAAAAATGAATATATTTTATATATACTTTGGAGTTTGTGAAGTTTACCCCAAAACATTCTAAGATAATGTAGGTGTACCGGTTTGACATGAGTTAAACAATATTTGATGTCTGGGGAAAATACTTTGCTGGAACAGTATAAGAAAATCATTTGTTTATTATTCCATATATTAAAAATAATTATTGGGAAGGCGTCATTAAATTGACGCACTTTTTTTGATCGCTCAATGCCCTGTTTAGAATCAAGCACTGTGATTTGCTTGCCGGGAGTGATGAACAGCGCTCCTTTGCCTTTTGAACCAATGAGAGAAGGCGAAGGGCGGGGGCGTCTCTACTGTAATCAACCCTCGGATCAGCCCGTGAGCGCGTGTGTGTCTGTGTGTGTTTGCTTGTACCGAGTGTGAACCTCACATCAGGCTGCGTGTGTTTTTCTCCCTCCAGTTAAGGTACGACAAGAGGGAAAAGGACATGGGCGACAGATTTGTGGTGGTCCCGGTGGAAAAAGGGGTCGGGGTCGCCGGCGTGGGGCAGCACTCGGAGGCGGTCGTCGCTGACCCGGCGCCGGAGTCCGTTGGCAGCGGTGGCCCCGCGGAAGAAAAAGTGGCGGGGGAGGACTCCGTGTTCGAGCCGCCGGGGGACCCCAACGTCCAGGTGCCTATCTTGAAGTACAACCGAGAGCCCAACAAGTATGGTAAGTCCGTCGACCAGTCACAAACTCCCGGTGTCCCGCTTCTTATCTCTGTGATCCACCGGAGGATTAATTAGCCGCCGCATTTCACTTGGCGTGTTTGTGCTCTTCTAACGTTAAGTTACTCAGCGAGCATTTTTCGGATGAAAAATAAACGACGATATTAAAAATCACGTTGAAATGTGGTTCTTGTATGAAGACGCCTACAATTAGACGATGAACTTTCTCCTGTGAACCATTTTTAACGTCTTTTCAACGTTGGCCATAGATTTATTTTGAACGTATTTTCATCGCATAATTGCTCGCTGGGAACTTACAAGTTGCATACTTCACAGTTATCATATCCTCAAACAGCACAAACGAACACAAACAATAGGAAGCCAGGTGTAAGGCTTCCCCAGAAATCACAAGGACTTCAAGAGAGAAGCAAAGTTGGTAATTGGGGTTTATGATGACAGTAATAGTAAAGTGACTAATGATAACAGCAGACGGTGTGTTAGAAGCCTTAGATTTCTCAGAACCCTTGTGTGTAAAATATTGTCTTTAAACTAGCTGGCAGCATTGATTTGGGCTTTACGCTCCCTCCACTTTTAAGTACAAGAAATCTCACATACCAGAGTCAATTTTGTTAATTTATTTAATTGTAAACAAGACACTACTCATCTGTAACTTATTGCATTGCTGGAGTAACATGTTCAGCTCTGTGTATTACACAGTATCCTACTTTACAGTTTTTGCTTTAGCACGCAGTAACTTACACTGTTTTGGCCCTCTTGTTTACACACCACAACTTTCAATTCAATTCAGCCTGTTCCTCATCAAAACTGTATTTAGCTCCCTTTGCTTGTGTGTTTCTGATATAAAATGGCCAAGAAAAAATTGTTGTATGGGTACAGCATCACTCCATGAAGCCAAACGCATTAGCAACACCAAACACGCAGAAAATATTATGGGATGTTTACCTTTTGTCCAGGTCAACATGCTGAACGTCCCGAGCCAGCATGTTACAAGCTAGCACGCTAATTAGCAAACTTCCTGCGTTAACGCTAACTGACATTAGTTTACTAGAAGGAGCAGCCTAGCCTAACTCACCTGGGTGTAGTATGGTATCCAGGTGTGCTTCATTAAAACACTCGCATACTTACGCAGTATGCGTAGCCTTGGATTTATCAGCCCGTTCATGTCGCTCTGCTTCTGTAGAAGCTTTGTCCCGTGCTGCACCTGGTGGAAGCTCTGCAAGTGTCTTAAGAACTTTTACAGATGTGAGCAGAATTATGTATTTCAAAGTTATGTTTCAAACTGCCTGCATTATTATGTCCTAAAAGCATCTTCTTAACAATATACCGTTACATATTTATCACGGTTTAAGTGAAATATTAAATACGTTAAAATCACATCCTTGTGTAGACCAAATTTAACCGACCAGTTATTATGAAAATCATAATGATAACATCATCTCTCTTTCAACCGTATGTTACAACAGAATACATTATCAACAAGTGGGTTTTTTTTGGCACATTGTTGTGTCTTTCACTTTTTAGCCGGTTTGAAAAGACAATAAAATTAGACGATTTCAACCAGATGTCAACATTGAAATTCCGTCTAGTGCTCACTGGGAATAAGGTTAATGTTGTTATGTGTTGCCAAGCGTTGGTTTTCTCTTTTTTTAGCCTTAGTACTGAAGACTTGTGACTATGATTAGGGTCAGTCACCTCTTTTTCTCTTTAAAAAAAATTGTAAACAACCTAACATGAGTCTTAACTTGTTAGTCGCTTTGGGTAAAAGTGTCAGGTAAATGATGAATGTAAATGTCTTAAGCAATGGAGAGAGCACAACATAATCAAATATTTAGTTGAATATCCTGTCATTTTAACGAGCTGTAGGGTTGAAATCAGGAAACATTTATTACCAAAATATGTCAGACATACACAGAATTTGACTTGACAGTTGGTGTATAACAGCAGACAGTTAGACAATGAACAACAAGACAGATAAGACGACCTAGTGCACGAGGAATAAAATAGAATATGGATAGGCTATGAACTAGTTTAAAAATAAAGGAATAAAAGTTAAAAATAAAAAAGTAAAAAATGAAGTGCACCAGCGAACAGATAACCATACTCTACATAACTGTTGTGAGTGTATGTGAAAGTGACAGGTGTATGTGCATGTGGAGTGTGAAGGGAGTGATCAGTGGAAAAAGGGATGACACAGTCGGCCAGTGAGGGACCCGGGCTCTGTTGATAAGCCCGACTGCCGGCGGGAAGAAACTGTTTGTGTGGCAGGAGGTCTTTGTCATGATGGACATCAGCCTCCTGCCAGATGGAAGGGGCACAGTTTTTAAGCAATTTTCATCCTGGTTTGTCATCCTACTGGGTTCCCTACTGTGGGACTTTATAATGTGAAACATGGCGTAGTGTCACTGCTGCGGTTTTATCATATTTCAGGCTCAGTCTCTCGCTCTGAACAACAGTTATGCTGCAGTCTTGATTCCGAAGCCTCGTTGAACCAGTTGCTCATGAACAAATTGCTTCTATAGCAACAGGTTGAGGGGTGGAAGGTGGTGGAATAATTTCCTGGCACGGCGGGCCATGCACTGTGAGTGAGTGTTTGTGTGTGTTTGTGTGTGCATAATCTCTTTGTGTATTGATTTATGTCGGTCCTTGACCAAACTACATCTACTGATGGGGATTTAGAGTCCTGAAATGACATGAATAATAATGTGTCACATTTCTTAAACAGTGTTTACAGGATGTTAGATGAAATAGAGACATTGATAATGTCATGATGTGGTATATTTGATATACTACTATAAAGTAGGCTACCTCTGAGCGTTAAAATAATGAAAAGGGGAAATAATTCAACCACTGCTCTTGTACAAGGTGATGTGTACATCATGGGTGAAGACACTAAAAGTGTTCCCATCTGTTGCTTCATTTACAGGACAGAAACTTTTCCTCCTCCATAGTGCACGGACAGTTTACCAAATTCATCCAGGATCAGATTAGGTTTTAAAAAGAGGACTTAATGCACCACAATCAAAACATGACTGATAGCAGGCAGGCAACTTGTTTACCCGTAAACTATTTCTTGATATCTGCCTAATTCCTGGGTGATGCATTTGTTAACCATGGCAGATTATGACTGTAGAAGAAGTTTTGATAATGGACACTCACAGAGGCACCAGCTCGTAGGTCAGGTTATATCAACAAGGATTATTTAGGATTACTCATTTTAAACTTCAAATTGTTGCATCTTAATAACAATAAAAAAAAACATTTGATTAAATTTGAACCTTTCAAACGTCAGTTTTCTCTTTTTTTAATTCAGTTGCACTAAAACTTCTAAACCGTTAACTTCATTTGACGAGGGTTGACTTTTCTTTTTTTACATGGATTGAGTAATTAAGCTCCTTGAAGAAAGTTAAAGACCTTACTTTGGAGTTTTATGCTGCTGATTTCCTTTAAAGGTACCCATTAAGCAAGGACACTTTCCCGCAGCTAAAGTAAGATTGGACCAGCACGCATTCTTTTTTTAAATCTTACTGTGTGGTTAGTGGTTTTATCCTCATATTGCTTTATTCATTCTAGCCCACACGTAGATTAAACTCTGTTCACATTCAGTTTATCTGAAACATCCAGTTTCTCCACATTCCTAGGTCACTGACGAACAGCGTGATTGGGTTTTATAGAATCAATAGTAAAATATTTTCAGGGTTAGCGCAACAGGAAAGTTGTGTTACTCTTGCCATTGAGGTTGCTCAACACATGTATTGGAGGAGATTAAGTAACGAGCCGTAAAGAGGAAGAAGAAGTGGAACTCATAGAGAAGAAGATGGCGTTGTATGAATGATCATGCCTTTCTGCTTATTCCTTGTTTTTTCTGTGTGAAGCAGAGAGGAGAAGGGGAAGTAAAATAAAGTCATGAGAAAGGCTTAATGTATAAAGTATATTGTAGGAATGTATGTGTTTGAACAAGTTTGGCCTGTAATCATGTCAATCAGCAA
The DNA here is from genome assembly GCF_964276395.1 of Gasterosteus aculeatus. Taxonomy (NCBI): domain Eukaryota; kingdom Metazoa; phylum Chordata; class Actinopteri; order Perciformes; family Gasterosteidae; genus Gasterosteus; species Gasterosteus aculeatus. The sequence continues at coordinate 7,596,444 of NC_135708.1, read as the reverse complement.
AAAAAGAAACGTCCCTTTTTCAGGACTGTGTATTTCAACAATAATGTAATAATCCAAATAAGTTTACAGATCTTCATTGTAAAGGGTTTAAACAATGTTTTCCATGCATGTTCAATTAACCATAATCAATCAATTAACATGCACCTGTGGAATGGTCTTTAAGACCGTAACAGCTTACAGAGAGTAGGCATTTAAGGTCACAGTTCTAAAAACGCAGGATACTAAAGAGACTTGTCTACCAACACCCAAAGAAAGATGCCCAGGGTCCCTACTCATCTGCGTGAGCGTGCATTAGGCATGCTGTAGGGAGGCATGAGGACTGCTGATGTGGCCAGGGCAATACATTGCCATGTCCGCACTGTGAGACGCCTAAGACAGCGCTACAGGGAGACAGGAAGGACAGCTGATCATCCTCGCAGTGGAAGACCACGTGTAACAACACCTGCACAGGATCGGTACATCCGATATCACACCTGCGTGACAGGTACAGGATGGCCACAACAACTGCCCGAGTCACACCAGGAACACACAATCCCTCCATCAGTGCTCAGACTGTCCGCAATAGGCTGAGAGAGGCTGGACTGAGTGCTTGTAGGCCTGTTGTAAGGCAGGTCCTTATAGGACATCACCAGCAACAACGCCCCCAATGGGCACAAACCCACCTTCGCTGGACCAGAAGGAGTGGCAAAAATGGCTCTTCACTGATGAGTCACGGTTTTGTCTCACCAGGGGGGATGGACGGATTTATGTTTATCGTCGAAGGAATGAGCGTTACACCGAGGCCTGTACCCTGGAGCGGGATCGATTTGGAGGTGGGGGGTCCGTCATGGTCTGGGGCGGTATATCACATCACCATCAGACTGAGCTTGTTGTCATTGCAGGCAATCTCAATGCCTTGCGGTACAGGGAAGACATCCTCCTCCCTCATGTGGTACCCTTCATGCATGCTCATCCGGACATGATCCTCCAGCAGGACAATGCCACCAGCCATACTGCTGGTTCTGTGCGTGAGTTTCTGCATGACAGCAATGTCAGTGTTCTGCCATGGCCAGCAAAGAGCCCGGATCTCAATCCCATTGAGCACGCCTGGGACCTGTTGGATCGCAGGGTGAGGGCTAGGGCCATTCCCCCCAGAAATGTCCAAGAACTTGCAAGTGCCTTGGTGGAAGAGTGGGGTAACATCTCACAGCAAGAACTGACAAATCTGGTCCAGTCCATGAGGAGGAGATGCACTGCAGTACTTCAAGCAGCTGGTGGCCACACCAGATACTGACTGGTACTTTTGATTTTGAGCCTCCCTTCGTTCAGGGACACATTATTCTATTTCTGTTAGTCACATGTCTGTGAAACATTTTTAGTTTGTGTCTTATGGTGTTGACTCTTGTAGTGTTCATACACATATTTACACACATTAAGTTTACTGAAAGTAAAAACAGTTGAAAGTCAGAGGCAGTTTCTTTTTTTGCTGAGTTTATAATGGGATTACATGAAGAACCTTCAGGGTAAAACAGATGATCTGTTTGAAAGGGATAAGGGTCCCTAAAACATGGTGGATTTAAAAGTCTGCAACACTCTGCAAAAGTAAATGTCAATCTATCCTTTTGACAGGTCAAGACGGCAACCTCTGTGATGCCAATCATTTAAGTTCCTCAAAGCTGCATTCTATCCATTGACCATCAGGGGGCGACTCCTCTGGTCCTATAGAAATTTATGAGGGAATTACTTTTTTTCTCTCTTGATTTATTCCCTCAGTAAACATACATGTATGGTCTCAATCTCTAGAGTCAAGTCAAAACACATTTTCATTTAGTAAACTATAGTCCTTTGAGGGTGATCCAGGGCGGCACTAACTTGTGATTGGCTGGCCGCTACCACGTTGCTGTCCGTCCTGGTAATAGTCTCTTACATGGTGTGTTTTTAAGTTCATAAAAGTTTTGATTTTCTTACTACTGCCCGTTGCAGCGGAGGCACTTTGGCAATAATGCATTGTCCCGATGAAATGATCCTACACTGTGTGGTGTGTGGTTTGTGTGTGCGGCAGGCAGTTTACACACTGCATGAAAAGTGAAATTTTCGTCCCCGTAAACGCCCGGAAATCTCCCTAATTTCCGACAGTTTCCGACAATTTGCAACCCGCGCACGTCGCGTTTGTCTGTGCCACAAATTGTCGGAAACGAACCATGACGTAGGTGGAGAGCTGCCGGAGGTGCGAATGGCCCTAATTAGCATATGAATGCAGCGAAACCGCGGGTGGCCGAGCCGAGTGGGCTTGAATATCCTTACTCCTTATTGGATGAAACCACAACTTACTAACAAATAAAATCACTCGTGATTGGCAGCAAAACCACACCTGGGCAGACCAGGCTTGAGTTTCCTTGTTCATGATTGGATGAAACCACAACTTCCAATCACTCGTGATGGGTTGGCAGATCTGTCGCTATTGGTCACCCGTCTCATTTTATTTATATATATTTCTATATTCATATTATGCTGTATATTCATTTCAATGTTATCCTATGTAGGCTACTACACTATTATTAGGATACCAACCAGGACATCAATGAATTTATAGAGAAAATGAACATTTTCCACATGTTTATGCAAAGAAAGAGCTTTATTAACAACACACAAACAACAACTACATACAAAGTGAGGATCTGCCCACACTTGGGTAAAGGCGGTTTAAAAAACTACAGCTCAGTAAACTGTCCGTTTGCCTCCTCGGGGTTGTAGACCGTCACTGGTGCCGTGTTTTCCGAGGCAGGTCTGTTGTGCAGGCGCCTAATGTGCGTGGCGACTGTACAATCCACCCCGAGACCCCGCCAACAACGCCATCCTCTCCGTCCGACGTGAGCTCTACGGTGGCGGATTTCCAGAGTTCCAGCTCGTCATCAGCCAGCACACTTTGTCTCGATTCCAGCAGCTGTAAAAACAACAATGAATCAGTACAGTGCGATGCGTATGGACACAACACATCTATCAATGCGCCTGAAAAAAGTCAGCAAATAAACTCTGACCCTCTTTCTTCTCGCTCGACTCCGCGCTGAATCCTTCGCAGCTTCCACCCGCAATGAGTGTTCCGGCTGGGAAAACCTGAAGCTCCTGCGTACAGTCTCAAAATACCTCTTACAGGCGGCTGGAAAACAATTAAATGAGTGTGGTATGAATACAAAAAAATCAAACGCAAGTCACAGTAAC